>NW_007070578.1:123219-125923 GCF_000164805.1 Carlito syrichta
AGTGGGACTTTGCAGACCACAGGAGGTCACTGTGGGGAGATGGGGAGGAGGGAAACTGTAAGTAGGGAGCGATGTGACCCAAAGTCCCATTTACCCTTGCTGTAAAGAGAGACAGCCCTTCGTCTCTGTCTTTCTCTGAGGTTCTGTCACCATCTAGAAATCCACTGGGGAATCTGATAAAAGTTGCATGTAAACACATGCAATTTTGAGTGAGATTTGCTGGACACTCACCGGACACTCAAGTTCAGGCTGTCTGGTTTGGTCTATGCCCCTCAGACAGGTAATCTGATACTCAAATCTAGTAATAATAACTAGCACCAACAGAGTAATTTGGTCTGTGTCAGGCTCTGCTTTGAGTGCTTTATTTATTTGTTTATTTTTTGAGTTGAAGTCTCAATTCCATTGCCCAGGCTGGAGTGCAGTGGCACGCTCACAGCCATCCTTCTGCCTCAGCCTTCCAAGTAGCTGGAACTGTAGGCGCGTGCTACCACGCCTAGCTAATTTTTGATTTATTGTAGAGACAAGATCTCACCAAGTTCCCCAGGCTGGTCTCAAACCCGTGGGCTCAGGCAATCCACTCGCCTCAGCCTCCCAAAGGTGCGGGATTACAGGCTGAGCCACCGAGCCCGGCTGTCTTGAGTGTTTTATAAACAGATAACTCAGTCTTCACAACAACTATTATACAGATGGGAAAACTGAGAACTGTTGAGAATCGTCTTTTCCATGATCACACAGGGTGCAGTAACAAAAGCAGGATGACAAACTCGAGTCTCTTTCCTTAGCCATTAGTTCAGGACTTTCTCTGAGTGAAGTCAAGCCCGGGGAGGCAAATGACCTCTTATAACTCATTCTGGGTCTTCCTAAGCAACTTGAGGCTCAGTGGCCAGAAACTCTTGGCAGTTATCTGACCCAAACTCTGCCAGGAAAGGTGGCCAAAGCAGGACTCGTCTATGGGGGGGGGGCAGGGGCGTGTCGAAGTCCCGCAACTGGCAAGGTAGGTGTGGGAAGAAGATCATCCCCTCACAGTCTTCCTGTGTGCGTTGGTTACTTGTCTTGCGTCTACACTCCTAGGGTCCGTGGGAGTATTTGGGTCTTAAATCAGAGCATAAGCTAGGATAGGAGGCTGCATGGCTTCAACCCCCAGCTCCTGTCTCCCTAGCTGTGCGTCTTTGGGGAAATTATGTTAGTGTCTCTGTGCCCCCTTTCCGTGTCTATAAAATGGAGATAAGCACAGTTTCTATCTCGTAGGGCACTGTGAGGATTCAAGGAGATGGTGCACATTTAGGCACCAGGCACAGATATCAGATCGTGGTGGGGAGTTCATTTGAGGCGGCCCATGCGATTTGGCGTGCCATTCGGCAGCGCGTGCAGTGTGAGACTCCAGCACTTTATGTCCATCGGGTGTTGCGTTTGCCCTCCTGAGCGCTTGCAGGAGCCACCTCGATGCTTTCCGGATCTTCCCCTCCCAGGACTAGTTACAAGATGACCTCCCCTACATCCTCTCCGACCCCTGCTCGAACCCTTGCCCGGGTTTTTAACCTTGCCCTGTCCCTACTCCTCCAATCTCAGAGCCAAAGAACTGCCTTCCTTCTCCAAGGCCTGCATCTCTTAGCCACGCCCACCCGCCCTGCGGCCACGCCCACCCGCCCTGCGGCCACGCCCCTCCTCAGCTCTCCAATCCCAGAGCCAAAGATAGTTAGCTACCTTTCCTCTCCTTTAGGCCTGCGTCCCTTAGCCACGCCCACACACACTGCGGCCACGCCCCTTCTCAGCCCTCCAATCCCGGGCATAGGACGTTAAGCCACGCCTCTGTTATTTCCCAGGTCTGGGTCCAACCAAATTGGTCCAAAGCACGCCACGTTGCCCCCTCGTCCAGGGCTAGCCACGCCCCACCCCCACCGCCTTCTATCCTCGTTTGCTGCCCACCCGCCTTGCCCCCTCAGTGTCCTAGGTGTTGATCAGTCACTAGATATTGTGGATTGGATGTGGGTCTTGGGGACTTTACTTGCTCCCAGAAATGCTATGGAGGGGATTGACAAGATACATCCTGCCCCAGGGCTACAAGAGTCTCCGGGCTGGGGATAGGTGGGGGGTGGGTCGGGGGCGGGTAGGCAGAGCCGCGAGGGTTATGGGACTCAGAGACCTCTGCCCACTCCATCCTCCTTTATTCGAAAGTTGTCTGTCTTTCGAGAGCATCTCCAGTGATCGACCCTCTCGTGGGGAGAGGAGCCCAGGGCACCTGGGGCAGTGTGGGGATACACCTCACCAAAGGCTACTTGTCTGCTACTTTAATCCTCAGAGTTCTACCCTGCCCCTGATATCTACAGCAAGAGAGGAAATAGTTAGATTTTGTAGTTTTCTTTTCTTTTTTTTAATGAGGGGTAGTTCGGAGTTGAATAGGCCTCTTCCCTTTGTCTTTAGGATACAAATCATGAAAAAAAAATTTTAAAAGAAAGAGAAAATGATACTTCATCTAGTAAAAACAACAAATGAACTGCATACAGGTATAATAACCACCCACCAAGAGGGGATCAGGCCTCACTAAGTGAGGAGAGAGAGGAAGGATGGCTCAGGGTGAGGGTGAGGATGGGGCTCTGGGCGGTGCCTTCAGCCACTCCTCCCTGGATTCCTCTATTTTTGGTTCAATTTTTCTTTCTCACTGGGGCTCTGACCCCCACCTCCCCGGGTATCTATCCCCTGTTTT
>NW_007070578.1:126278-132366 GCF_000164805.1 Carlito syrichta
CCACTCACCTCAGCCTCCCAAAGGCGCGGGATTACAGGTTGAGCCACCAAGCCCGGCTATCCCCCGTTCTTGATGTCTATCTCCCTCTCTCTCTGGGTCTCTCTCTCTCTCTCTCTGGATTGCTCCCTGTCTCTGTCTCTGTCTTTCCCACCTTGGTTTCTGTCCTCCCTCACTCTCAGTCTCTGTCCATCTCTCCGAGTTCCCCCTTCATTCTCTCTAGTCTCTGTCCATTTCTGTCTCTGAGTTTCTCTGCTTTCTCAGTCTCTCTCTGCCGTCTCGCTGGATCTTTGGTCACTGCCCCTTCTCAATCCCCCAACCCCAGGGCTACAGACTGTCGAGCCTAGTTTCTCCTCATAGGCTCCAGGGTTGTTAGAACCACTCTTCCCATCCCAGCGCCACATTCTGCATTGCTGGGAAAGGTGGTGACACTAGTGTTTGCAAATGGAAGATTAGCAGAGGTGACATGTGTCACTTGTGGGCCGATGGGAGGAAGTTAGGAAGATATCCCGCCTTCGCCTTTCCCTTGTTTGGGCAGCATATGTTGACGACGGTGCAGCCTAGATATGGATGGATGTCTCCTGCTGTAAACTCAGATTGTACTGTTGTGTGAGCAGGAACTAACTTACTGTTGCCACTGACCTGTCAGAAATTTATTTGTTGCATCAGCTAATGTTTCCTCACCTAATATCACACCCAACCTACACTCCCTACTCAGAAAGCTGACAAGACCCCAACTATAAAATTTCTGAACATTCAACTCACACATTTCTAACCTACATTAGTCCTAACTAAGCCACAACCTTAACCCTACCTACCCATATTCTTCCAAAAGTTGGGTCAAAACAAAGGTCACTCTAGCCAGGCCTGGTGATACATGCCTGTAGTCCTAGCTCCTTGGGAGGTTGAGGCAAGAGGATCATTGGATCCCAGGAGTTTGAGCTATGATCACATCACTGCATTTCAGTCTGGAAGAGAGTGAGAGCCCGCCTCTAAAAAACAAACAAACAAACAAAAATCCTAGTTTTAACTTTGTCTTTGGTTGGCCTAACCTGACTCTGACCTCAACTCTATCCCTAAACTCTATCTCTGTTATAAATCTAACTCTGACTTTGGCCTTAATCCCAATACTATCCCTCGCCCTAAAACTATGGCCCAATTTTAGCCTAATTCTATCTCTAATGACTCTGGTCATAATATTACCTTTATTTATTTATTTTTTTTGAGTTGGAGTCTCACTCTGTCGCCCAGACTGGAGTGCAGTAGCCACTCCCGGCCACCGCAGCCTCGACCTGCTGGGCTCTGGCGATCCTTCTGTCTCAGCCTTCCAAGTAGCTGGAACTACAGGCGCGCGCTACCACGCCCGGCTAATTTTTGATTTATTGTAGAGACGAGGTCTTGCCAAGTTGTCCAGGCGGGTCTCAAACCCACGGGCTCATGCAATCTACTCATCTCAGCCTCCCAAAGGTGCAGGATTACAGGCTGAGCCACCAAGCCCGGCTGATATTACCTTTAACAGTAAGTCTGGTGATCATGACCCAGTCATACCCCAAGCCTAAACCTTAATTAATCCTAACCCTGACTGGAGAATCACCCTGACCTTGATCCCAGCTATGTCCAAACCTAGCACTAGGTCCAAACCTAGTTCTAGGTCCAAACCTAGCACTGACTTTAACTATAATCCTAACCTTGACTTTGATTTTAGCTACAATCAGAGTCTTGATTATTATTATTTTTTTACTCAGGGTCTCACTCTGTCACCCAGGGTGGAGCGCAGTGGTAGAATCATGGCTCACCACAGCCTCGTCCTCCTAGGCTCAGGCAATCCTCCTGCCTTAGCCTCCAGACTACAGATGTGTGTCACTGTGCCCGGCTAATCTTTTACTTTTTGGTAGAGATGAGGTCTTACTACATTGCCCAGGCTGGTCTTGAACTCCTGGGTTCAATCAATCCTTCCACCTTGGCCTCCCAAAGTGCTGGAATTACATGTGTGAGTCACTGCGCCCATTCCAGAGTCTTAATTCTATTCCTAATCTTTTGTTGTTGTTGTTGAAAGCACAGAAAAGCTCCCACAGTGGCAGGTGACCCAAAAGGGTTGCCATCTATTCCTAATCTTTATTCTGATTCCATACTTGACCCTAACCTTAACCATGGCCATAACCTTAACATCAAGGCTAGTTGTCATCTTTACCTGAATCTTAAACCTGTTTTCAACCCCATACCAAAACTCTATAGATATTGATTGCTACAGGGCTGTAATTTTAGCCCTAATGGTTAATGCTTAATTTCTAATCATAACTGGAACCAAAATTCAGTCCTAAGAGTTCCATGTGACTTGGAGCCATCCTTGACTGTTCTCTTTCTCTCACTGCCCACATCCAGTCTGCCAGGAGATGCTGTCAGCACTATATTCAAACTCTGTCAGAATCTGATCTTTTTTTTCCACCTCCACAGCCCTTTCCCTGGTTCAGCCACTGTCATCCTCTGCCTAGAATCCTGCAGTCACCTTCCCACTGGACTCTCCATTTATTCCCCTCTCCTAGATCCTGTCTCCTAGAGATTGTTCCCCATACAATGGTTGGAGGGATCCTGTTAGGCAGGGTGTGGTGGCTCACACTTGTAATCCCAGCACTCTGGGAGGCTGAGGAGGGAGGATTGCTTAAGCCCATGAGTTCGAGACCAGCCTGGGCAACATAGCAGGACCTTGTCTCTACAAATAAAATAAAATAAAATAAAATAAAATAACCAGACATGGTGGTGCACATCTGTAGTCCTAGCTACTTGGGAGGCTGAGGTGGAAGAATGACCTGAGGGTAGGAGGTCAAGGTTGTGGTGAGCTGTGATTGTGCCACTGAACTCTACCAGCCTGGGTGACAGAGTGACTCCGACTCAAAACAAACAAACAAACAAATTCGAGTTAGGTTACACCTCTCTGCTCAGAACCCTCCCATAGCTCCTCGCTTAGAGTACAATTCAAAGTCCTATTGATCTCTAAGTCCTGAATTGTCCCCTCTCTGACCTCATTTCCTTCCATCTCCCCCTTGCTCACTCTGCCCCCTTGCCTGCTCACTATTCTACACACACCTCAAGTACATCCTACCTCAGGGCCTTTGCACTTGCTGGTCCCTCTAACTGAACTGCTTTTTTTTCCATATGTGCACATTCTCACTCCCACCCTTCCTTCAGGTCTTTACCCACATGTCACATTTTCAGTGAAGCCTTTCCTATCCTCTTTATTGAAAATTGTGATGCCGCTGTCTTCCAGCACTCTCTCTATTTCCCATCTCTGCTTCATTTTCCTTTTTAACATGTGTTATCATCGACTGCGTTGTATAATTGGTTCATTTACTTTGTTTATTGTTTATTTCCCCCAGTAGTGTATAAACTCCCCCAGGATAGAGACATCTGTTGACTCTTTGGTTCCCTGATGCACCCTCAGTGTCTAGAAAAGTGCCTGGCACATAGTAGGTGCCTATTAATTGTTTTTGGAATGACTATGCATTTCCAGAGAAGCATGCAGCTCCATTTTCCTGCAGTCCTAATATTATTGGGTAAGGAAAAGAACAGTGACAAAGGAAGGTGGTCAGGGTGGCCACAGCTTCCAGGAGAGCACGCTGAGTGGTCAGTTACATCTGGCCGACTGAGTGCCCTGCACTGTCCCAAACCCACACCATCATCCACACCTGTGCCCACTCCAGCTCTAGCCAGGAACTCACCAGACTCTTTCAGTTCACGTGGCCTACCTGCGGGTACTGGATCTTCCCACCTGCAGAGAGAGCAGCTGAGAAACGCCAAAGCGTGGGTCATCTTCCTGGCTTGTCTGTGAATCCCATATCTTCTCACCCACCCCCTGCCCCTCTGCCTTTCTCCCTTAAGGCTCTGAGCTCTGGTTCAGCTGAGTAGAGTGAGGGGCAAAAGGGAGAATCCCTTCAATAGCGGAGCTGGAACCAGGGATGGGGATAGAGGTGAGACAGGGGACTCTGAAGTCGTATAGCCGGCGACCAAGGAAAAGGACAGAGAATGCCACAGAGATGGAAGAACTGAAATAAAACCAGAGAGTGAACAGGAGGCAGAAAACCCAAGGAGTCAGACACACACGGAGAGAAAAGACTGACAGTGAGAAATGCATGCACATAAAAACAGACAGGGACAGAGAAAGGGAGAGTGCTTGCGACAATGGGGAGAAGGTGTGGCCCCTTCAACATCTGTTGCACTTTCCTTATGCAACTTTGACAGCAGAGGCTGGACGGCTAAAAACTATATTTCCTAGAATGCCTTGTGGCGGGGGGAGGGGTGCCAGACGGAGGATTGGTTCCACCAATCAGATGCCTTCGCGGGAAGCTTGAATTTCTAACCAAAGTCCGCGGGGAGAGAGGCAGCCCGAGGCAGCCTCTCTGCCAGGCACTGCGGCTGGAGCCAGCGACTGGCATCCTGACCGCGCGGGAGGTTGAGGGGGTGGGCAGCAGTTCCTGGGTAGCCCTTTCTGGGCCCTGATTTGGGAGTGACCTGGAGCCCCAGCCTAGAGTCTCTTTCTTCTGAGAGGCTCTGTGTCCCTTAATACGTCCCTTTCTGCTTTACACTGTCCCGAGTGGATTCTGTTCGCTGCCACTGAGCAACGATGGGTCCACAGGCGGGGAGAAAGAAATGCAGAGACAGGGAAGGTGATTCAGGGAGGCACACAGAGACCCCAGCCCCAGAAGAGACAAGGAGAGACTCAAGCCTGCAGAGATACAGTGGGATGGAGATGGGGTGGGGGAGGGAAAGCGATGGAAGGAGGAAGATTTGTGAGGCAGAGAAGGGAACTAAGGCAGAGAGGAGTAAGAGACAGGGGCACGGCCAGGGGTCCAGGAACTGACACAGAGACCTCCCCAGCATGCTGGCATGGGGGTGTTGGTAGAGAGGACCCTTTAGAGAGGACACAGCAGTTGATGGCAGGAGAATAAAGGGGGCTTGGGAGAGTTCCCTGACTCGCCAAATCACCGAGGTCGGTCACTGGTGGAGCATTCTGGCAGAATGTTTCTTTCCTATGCCTTTTCCCAGCCCCAAGCTCCAGCAGCCCTGGCTGAGGAGGGAGTAGTGTCCCCGGATGCACTTCCCACTTTCTGTCACTTGCCGCTCAGGTCTTGCCCCCCAAATCAGCCAACTTGAGAAGGGAATGAGAACAGTGATTCAACCACTTTTGATGTCTGAGGCAGATTCCAGGATTAGTGGAAGACTGAGGAACTGGGAGGAGCTGGCAGCGGGGAGGTGTGATGAGGGACTGCAGGAGGGGGGAACTGAGAGAAAAAGAGAGGGAAACTTAGGTACAGGGGTGGGGTGGGGGGCTGGGATTTGGGGGTTGGCGACTGAGGTAGAGAGAGGGGAGTCTGAGGGGCACAGGTAGGGAAACTTGGGACAGAGAGAGGGAGACACCCAGAGGCTGAGATAGAGATAATGTGGGACAGAGGAGGGAGACAGAGAGATGGAGAGACCCAGGGACAGAGTGGGGATGTAGAGACGGGGACACAGAGAGTAGGGGATACTGAAAGGTAGAGATAGGGGCAGTGAGCTAGCATGCTCGAGTTAGGATTCCAAATGGTGGACTTGGCCACCTTGGCTCCTCGGCCTTGTTCCCTTGACTGTATTGTTGCTTCTCAGATTTCTTTTTGTTTTTCTCCAATTAGGACTTCCAGATAAAATACAGGATGTCCAGGTCCATTTGAATTTTAGATAAGCAGCAATGAATATTTTAGCATAAGTATGGCCCCGATATTGCATGGGACTTATACTTTTTTTTTTTTTTGAGGCTCATGTGATCCTCCTGCATCAGCCTCCTGTGTAGCTGGGATTACAGGTATGTCCCACCACATCTGGCTCTTTAATTTTTTTTTTTTTTTTGTAGAGGTGAGGTCTATGCTACCCAGGCTGGTCTCGAGCTCCTGGGCTCAAGCAATCCTCCACCTTGGCCTCCCAAAGTGCTGGGATTACAGACATGAGCCATTGTGCCCGGCTGCTGAATTTATATTTAAAAAAAATTTTTTTAAATTTTTTTGAGTTGGAGTCTCACTCTGCCACCCAGACTGGAGTGCAGTGGCCGCTCCCGGCCACCGCC
>NW_007070578.1:132386-136185 GCF_000164805.1 Carlito syrichta
TCCACTCACCTCAGCCTCCCAAAGCGCGGAATTACAGGCTGAGCCACCAAGCCCGGCTAAAAAAAATTTTTTTAAAGCTGACATTCAAATTTCACTGGATGTGTGCAGTATTTTTATTTGCTCATTCTTGACAGCCTTATCTCCATCGCTCTCCTGTTCCTCCCTCTCTTCAGTCCATCTCCACCTTCTCTGCTTTCCTCCCTCTTAGTGACCTGGCTCTGATGTGCAGGGCCACCCCTGAGACCCACCCAGGTCCCCACCTAGGCCCCTCCTTCTCCTCTCCCAGTTCTGTTTCTAGGGACCTCTCTCTCTTCCAGGCAACTTGTCTGTCTTCTTTCTTCATCTGTCTTCTCATTGAGGGTCCCCACCCCTATAATTCTCTCCACACTCCACCCATGCCCAGGGGAGAAGGTTTGGGGGCTTTGAGGGAGCTAGGAATCTCCAATTACTCACCTTCATCCTGACCTCATCTCCTTTCCTTTCCACCTTCTGGGCCAGAGAGGTCATGAGCGTTTCCCCAAATCACACAGCAGAACAGAAAGTATCCCCACCGCTCTCCCTCCAAATCCCTTCTAACTTCCCAGCTTCTTGATGAAAATTTTTTCCTCTTCCTGAAAATGGCCTGGCTTGGTGATATTTCCAAATACCAGGTGATACTTGAGGATCACAGACCAGGACCAGAGGTGCCTGGGACTCCCAGGATGGTAGACTTTTGAGTACTTACTATGTACCCAGAGTGGGGGGATATGGCTCATGGGCTATAAATGTGGTCATTATCACCATATCCCTAGGCTCCAGAGCATAGCAGGTGCTCAGTAAATGACTATTGAATGAATGAATGCATAAACAAACACACCCTCAAGCAGTTGGGCCCTCATCTCCATGTCTACCCCTCTTCTCTCCATCCCCATGGCTGTCTCTTCTCTTTATCCTAGCCTCAGCATTCCTTTCTCCTTCCACCTTGGGTTCTAACTTATAGAATCATGTTATTGTTATTTTTCAGCTGTGGGAGTCTCTGGTGATTCCCACAGAGCATATCTCCTTTATGTCAGGTGCTGAAGGGGTGATTCGCATGTGGAATCTTTCTGGAATATTCCAGAAGGCAAGAAAGCTTTGTAGGGCATTTTCCAGAAGTGGAGATTGAAACCCACAGAGAGAAGGCAAGGTTCCCTGGGTCACACCTGAATCTGAGTATCTGACCCCGCCCCACCATGTCTCCATCTCTTTTGTTTCTCCATCTAGAACTTTGTCCTTTCTCCTGCTTGGATGTCATCACCTAATCAGCAGCATCTCCAACACCTCCAACATATAAGGCTATTAGTTGTTTTTTTGTGTTGGAGTCTCACTCCGTCGCCCAGGCTGGAGTGTAGTGCACAATCACGGCCACCCCAGCATCCACCTGCCAGGCTCAGGCAATCCTTCCGCCTCAACCTTCCAAGTAGCTGGAACTATGGGTCATGCTACCATGCCTGGCTAATTTTGGATTTATTGTGGAGATGAGGTCTCCCCAAGTTGCCTTGGCCTCCCAAAGTGCTGGGTTTACAAGCTGAGCCACCAAGCTCAGCCTAGGCTATTAGTTTTAAGCATCTACTCAGGGACTGCAAACTCACTCCAGGAGTGAGGCATGTCACACACAAAAAAGCAGTGCAGGTAAGGTAGGGTCAGGGCTCTCTGCCCTGGATGGGGGCAGTGGCTGCCCCATGCCAGCCCATTATGGCTAGGTGGTGATTACAACCAAAGATGTCGCAGGGGATTTCTCAAGATGGCCCTGAAACTCACATGTTCAGGAGAAGCTTCTTAATGTTTAAATGCTGGCAACATGTTCACACAAAACACTGTTAAAATGAAATTGTGGAAGCCAGGTCTGCCTGCTGGCTGAAGGCTTGCAACCTTTGAGTTGCTTTTAGTCCCATGTGCCAGGTTCTGTACTAAGAATTTCCAGATTCCAGTAAGTCTGTGGCTTCTACAAAGGCAGAGATATCTGGGCCTGTTCTGTTCATCACTTTATCTCCAGCACCCTAGAACAGAGCCTTACACCTAGTACATGCTCAATAATCTTTTTTTTGTTTGTTTTCTTAAGTGAATAGTGTCTTGAATCTAAGCATAAACCATGTGATGTAGAAATAACATAAAAAAAAAATCCCCATTTTACAGATGGGGAGATAGAGACTCAGACGGGCAACGTCTCAGACACATTGGGATCTGAACCCTGATCTCACCTGACTTAAAACCTTCATCCTGGGCTATCCTGATTCTACTTGTGTACTGGCAGTGCTGTGTTTGGGGATTGTGCGTTCAGGAGTGTGTCTGTGGGACTGTAGTTTGGCCATGTGTGAGGGTGATGGTGGTGATTCTCCTGACTGGACACTGAAGCCCTGGAAGCGAAACATTGAGCACTCGTTTCCCTCAGCCTTAGTTGCTCTGGATGTTCTCCCGGTCCAGAGAGAACAATCGTCCCTTCCCTCCTCCCCCAGCTGGGACCATCCTCAGGGGTCCCTCCCCACCCTCCTCCCCTAAATGCCCAGAGCCCTGGGGGAAAGAATTTAGGATGAGGGTGGAGGTGCAGGGAGGAAGGAGAGGAAAGGGGATGGGTTAAGAAGGAGTGTGTGATGTCAAGCAAAAAAGACAACATTAGACACAGATGCTGAGATGGCGTTTATCGCGGCAAAAAAAGGTGAAGTCGCCGAGGGAGAAGGGGTGGGGGAAGGGGGTGTGGTGGGGGCTGGGGTGGGGGCCATGGAAGCTAATACATGGTGCACTAGGTCACACGACGGACACTGGGGGAGGGTGAGTGGGTGGGGTGGGCGTGGCCCAGGCATGGCGATGGGGGGAGGGGGAGGAGACGGCAGTGGGCCCCAGCCAGGAGCTTCTGGAGGTGGTGGGGAGGAGGTGGGCGGCGTCTCTGGTCGCAGAGGATGGAAGGAGCAGTTAGAGAGGGTTGAATGGAGGCACTGGAGGCATGGCCACATTCCAAGAAATGGAATGTCAGAGTAGGACAGCAGGCAGGGGGCCAGCCTGGGGCTCGGGCCTTTTAATCTAAGGACTGGGGAAACCGAGGGACCGTAGAGATCCTCCAGTCCCCCATTCTCAGAGAGAGAGAACAACCCTGAGGAGGAGGCTAGCTTGAGGTCCCAAGGAGGATTTAGCAATCTGAACTCCAAAGAGGGCCCTCCAGCCTCCTTCCCCCACTCTTCCTTTACCCTGTCTCCAACAGAGAAAAGGGGAAGAGAGATTCTGACTCCTCCGACTCATCTCACTGAGGCTCCTCAGGAAACTCAGAGGATGGACTCATTCCGTAGAAGGGCAAAACTGAGGCCTGCCGTCAGACTACACTTTTCCACACCTCTCCCATCTCCCTGCTGGGGGCATCTGTGCACCCCATCCCGCTAGGAGCAATACCGATATCTTGGAATCCTTAGCACGGGGGGGGGGGGAGGGGGGGGGCAGGTGAGGGGACACACCTTGGGATCCTCCCAAATCGAACCAGAATTGGGCCATGCCTCCAGTGGCCTGAGATGCCAACACAAAGGAAAAAAAAAAAATGACTCCCCACGTCCCCTGGCTCAAACCCAGTACAAAAGAGACTATTTACAATGAAGGCGTGGGGAGTGCGTGGGGGGCTCGGGAAGAAGTGAGGCCAGAGTGGGCGCTCCACTCGAGGGAGGCCATGCCCCTGGGCCCGCCTTTAAAGGGACAAAGCCAAACAGGATCG
Organism: Carlito syrichta; assembly: GCF_000164805.1. NCBI lineage: Eukaryota > Metazoa > Chordata > Mammalia > Primates > Tarsiidae > Carlito > Carlito syrichta. Next base: position 136,099 of record NW_007070578.1, read on the forward strand.
ATACTTTTAAGGGGGTCTCTATCCCCAGGGCCGGGGCGGACCCTAGGATGGGGGGTGGGGGCAGGGCATGGGATGGGGTGCGGGTGG
>NW_007070578.1:136275-140594 GCF_000164805.1 Carlito syrichta
TCGGCTGACGGCAGCGGAGCGGCATCGCGATAGCCGGGCTGGAGGCTGCGACTCCTGCCGCGCCTGGCCTTGGGCATCGCGACCCCGTCCTCCCCGTCGCGACATCCAGCTCGGGCTCTCACGACAGCCGGCCTCGGGTCCAGACGGCGGGGGCAGGCGCGTGGCCCGCCTGGCTGTCGCGACCGGGTGCACCCTGTCAGCAGCCTGGACGCCCAGCTGGCCGTCCTCATCGCCGCTCTTGGCCGTAGTCTAGCACGGCCTCTAACCCTGGCCTTGAAACAGCAGTGATCAAGTCAAAGGAACCCAACACTTGGCCACCAATCAGAAACAAAGAAGAGGGGTGTGGGTGTGGGGTGGAGGAAGAGGCGGGAGAAACAGAACAGGGGGCTGTTGGGGGATTTGGCGGTCAGGAGGGGAGAAGAAATACCACCCAGAGACAAGTGGTACCGTCCTGTTCCAGGTATAGGTCTCCAACCGTCTGTAAGTCAGCTTTTCCCAGGCTCCATTTTGGGATACCCATAATTCCCACCTGCAAGTCCAGGGCAGGCTTTAGGGCAGACAAGGATGGCAAAATCGTTGCCTTCTGATCCCTGCTCCTATGCATTATTGCAGCGAAGCCTCCTTGCCCGTGTAGAGATGGCTGGGGCAGGGCCCAAGAAGGTGTCTGGGCGGTTGGCTCAGAGCCCCCCCGAGATGGGGGATGAAGAAGGTGAATTTGGCACATTGAACCCCTTCTTCTCATAAGTGCTTTGAGGTCCTTCTCTCATATCCAGGTGGTACCACCTGTTGGGCCAGCAGAGAAGGGGTCGAGCTCGTCTCCCCCTCCCCAATTCCCGTAGATTTGCCTGGAAGGAGGCAAGTGGGGTTCTCCCCGGCTGGTGGAATTTGGGGGGATCCAAAAGGGTGGGGGTTAGCTGAAAAGGAGAGCTTTTTTCTTTTCTTTTTTTTTTTCTTACAAAGATTCTAAGAAAAACTCAGGGCGGGAGGGCTGAGGAAGGGGGACCCAATTTAGCTCAGTGTCCACAGACTTTTTCAATGCCTCTTAGGGGCCTCCTCAAAGAGAGACGGTCCCGTTTCCTCCCCTCTATCCAAGGTCCTCTCCCCGAGAGCGGCTCAGTTCCAAGGAAGTTTGGCACTTTTTTTTTTAAATGGGGCAAATTGGGGAGAGAGTTGAGGAGAGGAGGAAGACAGACAGAGACAAAGATCGAGACATGACAGATAACAATGGGGGCCACAGGGAGAAAAAAAAAATAGCCATAGGGAGCCAGAAAGGGAGGAAAACACAGGGAAGGTATGGGAAGCTAGAGGGCAAATGAAAAGGAATGGGAGACAATTCAATGCAGCAAACACTTATTAAGCACCTACCGGGTGCTGAAGAGCAGGGTGCAAGGAGGCCACTCAGAGTCTCTGAGATCTGATTGGCTAAGAGAAAGGGAGGAAAAAAAGAGGCGATGGGGGTTTCAGTAATCCCCATCCCTGGCCCCACATCTGTGTCCCCTCTAGACAAACTGCAGCACAGAAGATTAAGGTCAGATTGCAGAAGGGACTTTCTCAAGGGATGGCGAAGATAGTGGAGTGAGTTTCCCAGGGTAAAATGGGGAAAGGTGTGCGGTTCTTCACTCACCAACATGGGGAGCGAAGTAGCTCACTGGGCTGGCAAACTACCTTTCAGATAGCCCTGGCTGGCGGGGTAGGGGGTCCCCAAGAAAGGTGGATAGGGAAGGGTTGTCACACAGACACCCAAGGGAATACTTTTAAGGAGGCCCAGCCTCCAGAGACATGTCTGTGTGAGAGGAGTACTGGACCCGGCTGATTGGGACTCAGACTCTGGGGGGATGGGTTTGCAGAAAGCGGCTGCCAAGCAGAAGATGCAAATGATATGCAAATGAGCTTGTTCATATCCCACCTCCCCACTCCCAGACCTTAGTTCACCTCTCCCTGGCTCCTTTCCCTCCTCACGGGAGCCTGGGGGGGGGGCTGTAGGGAGATATTCCAGCTAGATACTATGCTACCCATGTGCGGGCAGAGATACTGTGAAATACTGTAAGGTCTTTTGAGGGGTGGAGGAGAACAATGGCCCACAGAGCCGCTCCCACCTCCACCCCAGAGCCCCCAACTGTAGAAGATATGTACAAAGTTACATCAAGAATTGTTTTGGCACTCAGGTCTCCATCTGGGTTCAGTCTGGAGATTAAGGGTGGGGGCAACAATGATCGGAAGTGGGGGATGGGGAAATGGGGAGTGCCCCCCACCCTGGCGATGACAAGGGCATGGAATAAGTCACCCCACTGCCCAAGCTACAGCCTCCCGTCGGGTGGAAGGGCCAGGGTGAGAAATTCAGTGCAAGGTACCTTGAAGGCTATTGCTTTCTAGGGATTTTCACATTTTGAGTTGGGCGTGGCTCTCTAGCGAGGGATGGGGGTCTCCCAGGCTTTAGGAGTGGGAATTATCTCAGTGGCTTTTCTTCTCTCCTTTTCTAAGGAGAGAGATGAAGAGGCCAGATTCCTCCAAAGCCATGGAGAAGAGAAGGGTCTGGAAGACCTAGGAGGGGGACAGATGGGGGAGAGGGTGGGCATGGGGTTCCCCTCCCCCGGAGATGCTGATGATGGAACCAGGGCCCAGGAGGCCCTGCTTTGGGTTGGAGAGGGTGGAGGCGGTCTCCAAAGGGGAGAGGGAGATGGACAGGAGCAGAGGTGTGTCTCTGCTATCCTAGTCTATAATGCTGTCAGGCCCTGAAATCTCAGTCCGCCAACAGGTCCTTAGAGCTGATCACAGTCACAGCGCTCAGGGAACCACTCGCAAACCCAGTCTCAGGGCTACCTGGCTTGTCAGACTCCATCTGAACAGTCTAGTTCTTTAGGCTGTGGTGAGCACAACAAAACATTATGATCCATCAGACGTCACCAAATTATGCCAGCTTTCTGGAAGCTACCAAGCCAATCTAATCTACCACGCAAAGCATTCCGGCCCAAGGGACCCTACCGTGGCTCACTGAACTCTACACTGGGCCACACTGGCCTGACAGAGCCACCACATGTTTGGCTCACCCGATTCAATGAAACAAAGCCACGCAGACACAGGCATGCACACAAAAGGCAGGGTTGGGAATGTGGGGGGTTTCTTAACAGTAGTTTGCACGAGCTCCATCTCCCACTCCTACCTCCAGGGCGAGTTCACAGACTTGGTGTGTTTGGATGGAGATGACCCTGACCATATTGGGTTTTTTCCCTTAGAGTCTTCCAGATCCAAGTTCCACCCCTTTTTCTCTTCCTAGGAAGGCCCTCCAGGCCAACACCCACCAAAGAGGGCTATAGGTGGAGGAGGAGGATCAAGGACTGGCTACTGTCCAATACAGGAAGTATACACTTCAACCTAATGACATCACAGGAAGTGACCTCGAGGCACCATGAGAGTCCATGTCCCCATGATGTCACCGAAGTGACCTTCAAGGAGGGGCTCACTGAGACATGATAGGAAGTACTTGTGTCTCTTATCATCACAGGAAGTGACCTCTGGGGAACTGCTTCCTGTGACACCATAAGGAATGCACTTGACTCAGTGACATCACAACAGGGTCCTCCATTCCCACGACTCTAAGAAAGCCACAACATAAGAGAGCCACACAGCTTCAGCCTCTCCCAAGAGCCTCAACCACGAGCCTCACCCACGGGACTGGCCCAATGCCAGAGCTGGCCTCCTTCCCACCAGCACCGTCCCTGCCCCCCCATACAACCTGACAACAAAAGATTGAAAACGCCCACCTAGGAGGGACAACTCTGGTGGGGGGAGAGTGACTGAGAAAATCTGGGAACTCTGGGGTCCCTGCTCCAAACACCCCATTTCAGCTCAGACTCCTCTGCTACCTCACTCCCTCCGCTTTCCTCAGATCTAGAACTGAAGGCAGAGAGGTGGGGTGTTATGTTTGGGGGAGGCCCCTCAATCCAGGTGACCCAGAGGCTCCCTCCCCCTCCTCCCGTATAGAAACAAAATCTTACAAAGGGAGGGAAAAAAATCCTTACCAAAAAAATATTAAAAAAAAAAAAGGAGGGAAAGAAAGAGAAAATAACGCTTTGTTTTCTATTAAAATCAACAAAATGCAATATATACAGATATCACACAGACCTGGGCCCTGGGAGGAGAGGGTCAGGCCCAGTCAAGCACAGGGAGGGAGGAAGGAGGGGTCAGTTCGGGGCTGGGGAGGGGCTTCTGAGCCCTGTCCCCAACCGTCACTCAATCCTGCCTATGACTACCAGAAGGGGAGGGTGCGGTCAGGCCCACCCAGCCCCGTCCCAAAAGGCGCAGGACTACACCAAGCTGCG
>NW_007070578.1:141271-152836 GCF_000164805.1 Carlito syrichta
GCAGCTGCTGCTCTGGGGGTCTTCCTGTACCTTCTGCACGATGGCGCTCACGGCCTTGTGCACCTGCTCGGGCTCGCCGCTGACGGTCACCACGCGCTCCTGCAGGTTGATGCCCTCGGGCTTCTGGGACAGCTGCACCCACGCTCCCGACTGCTCCATCACGGCCTTCACGGTCGCGCCCCCCTTGCCGATGATCAGGCCCGCCGTGCTGTTGGGGACGATCAGCTTGGCCTGCGTGGGGAGGAAGAGGGGGGGCTTTAGCGTGCGGTTTCAGGTCGTTCCCCGCCCCTCCTCTCCGGCGTCCAACATCGGCCCCGCGTGCCCCGCGGCGGGCAGCAATATGGTCCTGCCGGTTGCTCAAAAGATCGAAGGAGAGCCGGCGCGGGGGCTCACGCCCGTAAGCCCAGCGCTTTGGGAGGCGCAGGCGAGAGGTTTGCCTGAGCCTAGGGGTTCGAGGCCAGCCCGGGCAACTTGGTGAGACCTCGTCGCTGCAACAAAAAACAAAACAAAAAAACTAGCCAGGCGTGGTGGTGCGCGCCTGTGGTTCCAGCTACTCGGAAGGCTGAGGCGGAAGGATCGCCGGAGCCCAGCAGGTCGAGGCTGCGGTGACTGTGAGCGTGCCACTGCATTCCAGACTGGTCGAAGAATGAGATTGACTCAAAAAAAAAAAAAAAAATTGAAGAAGTTCCACAGTGGCTGGTAAATGAATAGCTGGCATTGCTGGTCCCCTCAGTAGCCCTGTCTCGCCTTCCTGGGACTCCCAGTACCTCCCCTGCATCCAGCACCTGAAGGCTTAATGGCTGACCCAGTGGGGGCCTCCAGGATCCCACTCCAAGCTTGCACTGGTGCCCACCCACATCTTCTAGTGTTAAGTACTCTGACTTCCAGCCCCGGAAAGGCTTCGTTAGTTTCTCTCTTTTTTTTTTTTTCCTGAGTTGAAGTCTCACTGTGTCACCCAGGCTGGATGGAGGGCAGTGGCTGCCATCATGGCTTACTGCAGCCTTGACCTCCTGGGCTCAGGGGTGATCGTTCCACCTCAGCCTCCAGAGTAGCTGAGACTATAGGCTTGCATTATCACACCCAGTTAATTAAAAAGAAATTTTTTATAGAGACAAGGGTCTTACTATGTTGCCCAGGCTGGTCTCAAACTCCTGGCTCAAGCAGTCCTCCTGCCTCGTTCTCCAAAAGTTCTGTAATTACAGGTGTGAGCCACCGCGCCTGGCTTAGTCCACTTACTAGGTGAGCCGCTTGAGGCCCAAGAGGTGAAGGGACTTGATTCAAGGTCCTCTGGATAGTGAAGGAACTGAAATGCTGTTGGGTTCCTGATCCATTGTGCTCCTCACTCTACTTTATGGTTTCCTTGTCCAACCTTTTTGTTATTGAAATCCTAACCCCCAGTGCCTCAGAATATGACTATATTTGAAGATAGGGTCTTTTTTGTTTTTTTCTTTTTTTTTGAGTCAGGGTCTGTCTTTGTCACCCAGGCTGGAGTGCAGTGGCACATCATTGCTCATGGCAGCCTTGACCTCCTGGGCTCAGGTGATCCTTTTGCCTCAACCTCCCAAGTAGCTGGGACTGCAGGTGTGCACCACCACACCTGGCTCATTTTAAAAGTTTTTTTGTAGAGACGAGGTCTTGCTATGTTTCCCAGGCTGGTCTCAAAATCCTGGGCTCAAACAATCCTTCTGCTTTGGCCTCCCAACATGCTGGGATTACAGGCATGAGCCACTACACCTGGCCTTGAAGACAGGGTCTTTAAAGAGGGTCAAATGGGGCCAGCGCCAGAATTGAGAGAAAATAAGTTTCTGTTGTTTAAACCACCCAGTCTGAGGTATATTTTTTTAATGGCAGCCATAGCAAACTAATTCAGTTGTCTTATCTGTAAAGTGAAGATAACACGAAGCCTTATATCTGAGAAGGCAAGGAGTTAGAAGAGGCGACCTCTCCAGGATGAGGAAACTGGCCACTTGAATACAGTGGCACCCTCTCCTCAACTACCCATCTGTTTGAGCATCTGCATATCTGGTCAATCTCATTTCAAAGTCAATTATCTTTCACATCTCCAAGAGCATTTCTACACGTAAATTCCTCCTTCTTGAAAATCCTTCCCTGTGGATTCTACCTCCTAAAGCTTGCACCTCTGCTCTCCCCTCCATCTCCAAGTCAGACCCTGCAAATGTTGGGAAATTTCTACGGGGTGACTTCAGTTGTTGCTAGGACTAGGGACAGGTGCGGACATTGGCTCACTGGGCAGGGCCATGGTGTCTGCACCTCACAATTTAGAGTCAGTCCCTCCCAATGAAGAACTGTCCCAGGTCCTATATGACTACCTTTGAATGTCCTGCCGGGCATTCATGCTGATGAAAAGCCTGATTATAGGCCAGGCGTGGGGCCTCATGCCTGTAATCTCAGCACTTTGGAAGGCTGAGGTGGGAGGGTTGCTTGAGGCCAGGAGTTTGAGAACAGCCTCGACAACACAGCAAGACCCCATCTCCATTAAAAAAAACAAACAAAAAGAACTACCTGATTATAAATCTCTGAACCCAGAATCCAGTCCCATGATATATGTAAGTTCAAGTATTCTTTTGCATGGTTATACGAGCTATTGAAATTCCCAGGAGTGCAACGACCAGTAAGTCAAGAGGAGACTGTACTTTGTTTTATCCTGAACTTCACCAAGAGTTGTTCATCATTTTAGAAAACCTGGCATCAGTAGTAACACCACTTGTGTCATTTAGGCCTCCAATACACCCTGGATAGTTCTGTATTTGCAGCTGTGTCACTTAGCGATCTTTAGGTGTGAGCAGCTGACTCATTCATTATTTCGTCTACTGTGGTCTCGGCTGAGTATTTACATGTTAAAATTCATCTTGTCTTATAACAAGTCACATCCCTTTTATCTCTCCTTGATTTTAAGAAGTCTCTTGGGATAGCCAGGTGTGGTAGCTCATGCCTGTAATCCCAGCACTTTGGGAGGCGGAGATGAGAGGATTGCCTGAGCCTAGGGGTTTGAGACCAGTCCCAGCAACTTGGTGAGACCTTGTCTCTACAATAAATCAAAAAAAATTAGCGGGGCATGGTGGCCCACACCTGTAGTTCCAGCTACTTAGAAGGCTGAGGTGGAAGGATCACCTGAGCCCAGCAGGTTGAGGCTGCAAGATATGACTGTGCCACTGTACTCCAGCCTGGGTGACAGAGTGAGACTCTGACTCAAAAATAAAGAAATACATAAAGCCTCATGGGATAAACAAAATGTGGCTTATTCATGTAACGGAATATTATTTGGCAACACATTTAAATTAATATGCTACAGCATGGATGAGTCTAGAAAACATGCTAAGTGAAAAAAGCCATTCATGATAGATCTTATATGATTCTGCTCACGTGGATGTCTAGAATATGCAAATCTACAGGAATAAAAAGTAGATTTGTGTTTACCGAGGGGATGGTGGAAGGGAACTGAGGGTGACTGCTAACAGTTACAAGGTTTCTTTTGAGGATGACAGAAGTATTCTGGAATTAGATAGTAGTGATGGCTGACCATATATTGCATGATTCAATTTATGGGAATGCCCAGAATAGGCAAATCTCTAGACACAGAAAGTAGATTTGTCATAGTTTAGGGCCAGACAGTAGGTGAACTGGGGCCAGGCACAATGGCCCACCTCTGTAATTCCAGAACTTTGGGAGGCCAAGGTGGGAAGGATTGCTTGAGTCTAGGAGTTCAAGACCAACCTGGGCCACCAAGCAAGACCTCATTTCTACCAAAAAAAATTAGCCAGGTGTGGTGGTGTGCTCCTGTAGTTCTAGCGACTCAGGAAGCTGAGGTAGAAAGATCAAGAAATTGAGGCTGTGTTGAGCAGTGATCAGGGGATGAGCTTGGGTAGGGGATGGAGGGGGGATAGCTAAGGGGATCAAGATTTCTTTTGGAGGGTAATGCAAATGTTCTAAATTTATTATTATTATTTTTTAGTTTTTAGAGATGGGGGTCTCAATCTGTTGCCCAGGCTGGAATGCAGTGGTTTGATCATAGCTCACTGTAGTCTTGAATTCCTGGGCTCAAGCAGTCCTCCCACCTCAGCCTCCCGAGTAGCTGGAATTGCAGGTGCATGCCACTATGCTCAGCTAAATGTTTTAAAATTCATTGTGGTAACGGATGCAGAACTCTGAACATAATACAAACCAATGAGGTCGGGCTCAGTGGCTCAGCCTGTAATCCCAGCACTTTGAGAAGCTGAGGAGAGTGGATTGCCTGAGCCTGTGGGTTCATGACCAGTCCGCGCAACTTGGCGAGACCTTGTTTCCACAATAAATGGAAAAAATTAGCCAGGCGTGGTAGTGCACACTTGTAGTTCCGGTGACTAGGAAGGCTGAGACGGAAGGATCTCTGGAGCCCAGCAGGTTGATGCTGGGGTGGCCATGAGTGTGCAACTGCACTCCAGCCTGGGTGACGGAGTGAGACTCCAACTCAAAAATAAATAAATAAAAATAAAATAAAAACCATTGAGTTGTATACTTTAAATGGGGGAACTGAATTATATTTCAAAACTGTTAAAACGTCTTATGGGTACAGGTATGTCTAGATATATATATGGGTGCATGTGTTTCATCTACTGTAGTCTCAGCTGAGTATTTACATATTAAAATTCACCTTGTTTTATAACAAATCAAATCCCTTTGATCTCTCCTTGATTTTAAAAAGTCTCATGGGATAGCTGGGCATGGTAGCTCATGCCTGTAATCCCAGCACTTTGGTAGGTGGAGATGAAAGGACTGCCGAGCCCAGGGTTTTGAGAACAGCCCCGACAACTTATACATACATATATAAGTGTGTATATATACATATACACACACATATATAAATAGTATTTTAGACAATAAAGTAGGAATGACAAAATATTTGTAGGAGAAAGGGGGCATTGGTATGGGTATGACAGGGTTGGGAACAGCAGCTCTTCAAGCTTTGTTCCCTGTTGGTGTCCCTGACTTCAACTCTTCCCTCCTCCTCCCTTGCTCACTCCACTGCAGACACACTGAACTCCTTGATTCCCTGCTGTTCCTATCACAGCCAATCTCAGTCCAGACCCCAGAGCCTTTGCACTTGCTGTTCCTTTCCCTTCTCTAAAAAAAGAAGCTTGCTCCCTCTTCATGCAGAGAGGCCTTTCCTGATCACCCAATGATCACAGCCTGTGTAGGTGCCTTTTTAACATCCCCAGCATGGACCTTCAGATTCATATTCAGTTGCTAACCCCACATCAATCAACATTCTATGAGGCCAAATGGACATTGTGGGCATCTCAAACTTACAGTCCAAAATGTTAGGGAACTCCTCACCTTCCTTCTCAAATGTGTTTCCACCATGGCCTTCCTCATTTCAGCACAGGGAAAATGCATCCTTCTAGTACTCAGACCCAAGAGTTAGGAGTCTTCTCTTTCCCTCACACTCAGCATCTAATCAGCAGTTCTGTTGGCTCTATCTTCAAAATATATCCTAGATTATTCTAGAGTAAAAGAGACTCATGAGGTATAGCAATCAAATGCAACGCCTGAATGTTGACTGCATCTTGGGTAGAAAAATCCTCTGTAGCTATAAAAGACATTTTAGGGCAATTTGAATATGGGCTTTTAATGAGATAATAGCATGGAATTAGTGTTAATTTTCTTTGGTGGGATAACAGTAATACAACAATATAGGAGAAGATCCCTGTTCTTGAAAGGTATATGTCAAAATATTAGGGGTTAGAAGCCACGTGGTTTACAACTTATTTTTCAAATGGATCAGCAAAACAAAACAACAATTGTATGTATATGCATGCATATGTAAATGTTAACAACTGGTCAATTTAAGTTAAGTGTACAGGGACTATTCTTCAAGCATTTTCAAAATAAAAAGGGAGCCAGGTGCAGTGACTCAAGCCTGTAATCCCAGCACTTTGGGAGGTAGAGGTGAGGGTATTGCCTGAGTCCACGGGTTTGAGAACAGCCTAGGCAAGTTGGTGAGACTTCGTCTCTATGATAAAAAAAATTAGCCGGGTGTGGTAGCGCGTGCCTGTAGTTCTGGCTACTTGGAAGGCTGAGACGGAAGGATCGCTGGAGCCCAGCAGGCCGACGCTGGAGTGGCTATGAGCATGCCGCTGCCCTCCAGCATGGGTGATGGAGTGAGACTCCAACTAAAAAACAAAAATGTGTGTGTGTGTGTGTGTGTGTGTGTATATATATATACATATACATACACACATTTTATATATATATATATATATATATATATATATATATTCCTACTTTTGTGGATTTAAAATTATTTCACAGAGAAACAGAAAATAAACAAGTAAATAAGTAAACTGTATAGGACATCAGAATAAAAAGTACTATGAAGAAAAATAAAAAAGAGAAGAGGGAAAGAAAGTGTCAGGGCATAGATTTTTTTTCTTCCTTTTACTGAATTTTTGTTTGTTGTTTTGCTTTGTTTAGTGTTTTGTTTTTTGAGTCAGTGTCTCACTCTGTCACCCAGGCTGGAGTGCAGTGGCTTGTTCATGGCTCACCACAGCCTTCACTTCCTGGGCTCAGATGATCCTTTTTCCTCAGCCTCCTGGACTCAGGCAATCCTCTTGCCTCAGCCTCCCAAAGGGCTGGAATTACAGGGTTGAGCCACCGCACCTGGCCTATCTATTATTGTTACTACTGGGTTCTTACTACCCGGTTCAAAGTAGATACTCAGCAAAGGGTAAATAAATGGATGGATGAAAGAATGAAGGATGACATGCCCACAGGACCAAGCAGGAAGGGGACTAGGTGGAGGCAACAGGTGTATCTCATCTTGGGTGGTGGACATCTGGTAGAGTGCTGTGCATTTGGGTAGACAAACTCAGCCTGATCAGAGTTTTCTAGATTAATTGGAAATGCTAATTTGCATCTTAGTTTTTAAATGTTAACAACCTCTTCAAAATGTCCAAGAACCACTGTATAGTGTAAACAATCCAATGTGCTAGTCAGGCTACCCATTTGCAGTCTGTGCCTACAAATCCCTGAAAATCTGCCTTGGACTCTGGAGTCAGCTGCTCAGGTTTAAAGCCACTGATGCTGGGCAAGGGATCTCACCTCTCTGAGATTCTGAAATTCAGTTTTTGCATCTGTAAAATGGGGCTATTCAGACCTCCTCCATAGGATTTTTATGAGGCCTCATGCAGATCATGCATGTGATAATAAGCCTGAAATCCAAGCAAGGCCACAAGTACCTGGAGCCGAGTATGATTGCCCTTCCGGTGACTCACAGCTTCTATCACTGGTAGGTTACACCTCAGTCCCCTTGGTCATGTTTCTGCTTGGCCCCTGTGAGCATGTCCTCATCTGTTCACTCAAACAAGCAACATGTGCTGAGCACCTATTATGTGCCAAGCATACGATAATGAGTCTGCAATTAATGTGTGCCCACAAAGGCACCCAAGAGATGGTAATTGTCAATGTTGTCTCAGACTTGAACCTGTGGTACAGCTATTTGGGAAAACAGTCTGGCAGTTCTTCAAAAAGCTGAACACAGATTTATCATACGTCCCAACAATTCCACCCTAGGTATCGCCTAAGAGAACTGAAAACATCTTCACACAAAAACTTATACATAAATGTTCATAGCAGCATTATTCATAATAGTTAAAAAAGTAGCAACGATCCAAATGTCCATCAACTGATGGACAAAGAAAATGTGGCATATCCATACAATGAAATATTATTTGGCCATCAAAAAGAATCAAGTTTTGACTATGCTACAACATGGATAAAACTCGAAAGTGAAAAAAAGCCAGACGCAAAAAAGCTACATATTATACGCTTCCATTTACATAAAAGACCCAGAATAGGCAGATCCATAGAGACCAAAAGTAGATTAGTGGTTGGAAAGGACTGGGATTGGGGAGTGTCTGCCAGTGGGCACAGAGTTTCTTTTCGGCATGATGAAAATCTTCTGGAATTAGATGATAATTGATGCACAACTCCGTGAATATACCAAAAAAAAAAAAAAAAGGGGGGAAGGGGGAACCCTATTGAATGGTGCACTTCTAAACAGTGAAGTTTAGAGTATGCGAATTATATCTCAACACAGCTGTTATGTAAAAAAGAATCACCAGGAAAAACAAACAACCTGACAAGTCAAGAGAAAGGAACAGCGTGTATACCATCAGACCTAGGAGTAAAGAGGTATTTCGTCTGTGATACAGTATTTCAGAGCAGTGCGGGAAGGATGAATTAGCCAAGAAAAGGTTTGAGGACAAGTAGTTAATCATGTGGGGAAAAATTAAGTTAAATTTTGGCCGGGTTCGGTGGCTCAGCCTGTAATCCCAGCACTTTGGGAGACCGAGGTGAGTGGATTGCCTAAGCCCGCGGGTTCGAGACGAGCCCGGGCAACTTGGCAAGACCTTGTCTCTGCGATAAATAAAAATTAGCCAGGCATGGTAGCGTGTGCCTGTAGTTCCGGCTACTTGGAAGGCTGAGGTGGAAGGATCACCAGAGTCCATCAGGTGGACGTTGAGGTGGCCATAAGTGTGCCACTGCACTCCAGCCTGGGCAACGGAGTGAGGCTCCAACTCGGAAAAAAAAAACAACCCTTTAAGCCAGGTGCGGTGGCTACCGCCTGTAATCCCCACACTCTGAGAGGTGGAGGTGAGAGAACTACCTGACTCCAGGGATTAGATACCAACCTGGGCAACTTGGCGAGAACTCGTCTCTACAATAAATCAGAAAATTAGCTGGGTATGGTGCCACACGCCTGTGGTTCCAGCTACTTGGAAGGATGAGCTGGAAAGATGGCCTGAGCACAGCAGGTTGAGGCTGTAGTAGCCATGAGCGTGCCACTGCATTCTAGCCTGGATGACAGAGTGAGACTCTGACTCAAAAAAAAAAATATATATATATATTTATACACTTAAGTTAAATGTTAAGAAAATTTTCACCTCTGCCACCTTCTAAGTGGTGGCCTCGGGAAGTCCTTTTACTTCTCAGAGTCTCTTTTTCCACATCTGTAAAATGGGCATATCATTCCTGATCCATACTGTTTGTGCAAATATTCAGTGAGACACTGGTGGCCTGTTCCCTGGTAGTCACTCAATGTTAGCCGTGATGACACAACCACTGCTGGCAGCAGGGTTGCTGTTTTCACAACACAGCAAGGTCCAAATCCTAGTTTGCTGCTTAGTAGTTGTGTGACCACCAGCAAATGCCCTCACCTCTTTGTGCCTCAGTTTCCCAAACAGTTTCCTGTTCATCTCCAACATTAACATCACCATACCTACCCTATATTATTATAGGGAACGCTCAATGACTAAAGTGACTTCCCAGTGGCTGGTGCACGAGAAGCCCCAAGGAAATAAGCGCTGCCTGGGTGATAGACACAGAATTGTAGAACCACAGCATCGTAGAGAGATCCACAGGTGTAGACCCACAGAATCTGGGAGTTCCAATACATTAGAACAGTAGAATCTTGGATAAAATATATCTAGAATCTTGGAACCAAAGGGCTATGAAATTGTCGAACTTTTAGAGCCAAAAGGACCTCAGAGACCATCTGCCCCAGTGTTTTGCAAGCTCATGGAAATTTTCAAATACTACTGCTACTAACAACAACAACAACAACAACAAAGTAGCAGCCACCACAATAGCTAACACAGTGCTTACTATTTGCCACGCATGTTTCTAAACAGTTTAATAGAGTAACCTGTGTAAGCTTCACAGCAACTCTATAAGATAGGTGCTATTCATACCACATTTTCTTAGATTGGAAAATAGAGGCACAGAGGAGGAGACTGCACAAAGTTAAACAGGTAGTGAGTAGTAGAATCAGGATCTGATCCTAGGCCAGAATCTATGCTTAGATTCCCAAACCTTATCAGAAATTCTAACTTGATGGCTCTGGGTTGGGACCCTCAAATCTGCTTTTTAAGCTACTCGGATGACTCAGATACCAGCTATGACTGAGAAACACTGATCTAGCCCAGAGGTAACCAAATGGTGATATTTTGTTTTTTTGTTTTTTGTTTTTGAGTTGGAGTCTCACTCTGTCACCCAGACTGGAGTGCAGTGGCCACTCCTGGCCACTGCAGCCTCAACCTGCTGGGGTTCAGAGATCCTTCCACCTCAGCCTTCCAAGTAGCTGGAACTACAGACACACACTACCACGCCTGGCTAATTTTTGATTTATTGTAGAGATGAGGTCTCGCCAAGTTGCCCAGGTGGGTCTCAAACCTGTGGGCTCAGGCAATTCACTCACCTTGGCCTCCCAAAGCACTGGGATTACAAGCTGAGCCACCGAGCCCGGCCTATAGTCATATTTTATTTGACCTTACAACATTTAAAAAAAAAATAAGCCTTTTAAAATCAGTTGACTTCAAAAATTTATGACTTTTTTGAAAATTTTGGAAGATATGGCAATATCCATGTGCCCAAAGGGCAAGAATTGGGTGGAGCTGAGTATCAGTTTCTCCCTTTAAGGATGGCATACTCTTTCCAGGAGCACCCCTTAGCCCTTGATGTTCCCTTTCTGGATCCTGGAGTCATTTAATTTATAATTCCTGGGTTGGCCCAGCTGTTACACTGCGAAAGAAGAAAAACTGAGGCCTACACAATGGGAAAGGCCTGAGTAACACAGCAAGCCCAAGGTAAAGAGAGAGTAGATCTGACTCTTGACTTTAAAAATCCCATAATAACAGTAACAACAGCTAACATTTTAAAATGACTTTCTATGCATTATGCATACAGGCTAAGCGCTTTTCAAACACCAGTGAACATTCACTATCACTCTTAAATAGGCATCATGATGAGCCTCATGTTACAGGTGAGAAAAACGAGGCATGGAAGAAATCAAGTCACTTGCTCAAGGTCACACGGGTAGGAAGTAAAAGCACTGGCAGAATAGGATTCAACTCAAGGCCTGACCCCAGAACCTGAGCCTTCAGTCGTGATCTCAGTCTCTGGAACCCTGAGTCATAAGGCGGAGAATCGATCCCCGTTCTAGAACCTTTCGACCCCACTGTCTCAGAGCTCCTGTAGATTAGGGGGAGGCGCTGGAAGGTGCTGACCCCATTTCCCCTGCAGCGTTCACGAACTCCTGATGAACTCGGAGCCCCTTATGGTCACAACCCGGGCGGAGGGAAGAGGCGATGCCCGCGCCTCCCTGTGAACTGCGGGAAAGCCGTGCCCTGCTGGTGGGCAGGGATCTGGGAGAAGCCCGGCGTGGCGCGAGGAGCGGAGTCGCTTCAGCACCAAGGACAGCGGCCGCGCTCCATGCCCCAGGCCTGCCGTCTTTTGGGGGGAGCCCCACCCGGCGGCGCTCCTCCAGGACCCCCGCCCACCGCTCCCCTAGGACCCTGGGGGGGTGGTCTCAGGCTCGTGCTCTGTCCCACCTCAGGGCCACGGCAGGACCCGGGAATTCCAGATCCCTTTCACCGAGGCCCTCGCCCTGTCTCTGGCTCCAGGCAGACCTTCAGGAGCCCTCGCGGGCGGCCCGCCCGCCGGCCCAGGGTTTCGGGCCCCTTTTGAACGGAGTGCGCGGGTCTACGGGGTGGGGAGGGGACGGGAAAC
>NW_007070578.1:152856-155859 GCF_000164805.1 Carlito syrichta
GACCCGGGAGGCGATTGGTTCGCTCCCTGCCACGCCCCTACGCCGCCGCTTCCCCGTAACTGAGGCAACGGGGGGGGGCGCTGCCCTCCCCGCTCCCAAGCCTTCCCAGGGAGGGCTATGTAGGAGAGGGACCCACGCCCCTCTCTCGCTAATGAAGCACCACCTCTACCCCCGCACGGTAATTATGGGGAGCGGGAAGCTGAGAGGCCATTTCTAAACTAGTCCGGACGTGGTTAGGCTGTCATGAGGTCACTTCCGGCGAGAACAGGAAGTGGGAGGCAGGTTGTTCAGAGAGACAATGGGATGAAGTGGAAGGGAGGATGAGGGGCTAGGGAATCCCAGGCAGAAAAGACAAAGTGGGGTGTCGGGCCGCATTCTTCCAGACCTTTGCTCCCTCCCTGAATCAAGTCCACTCCAAGTCGTCTGAAGTCCTTTCTATACTATTAGGGCTAACTCCCTAATAATAATCGCTACCATGTAGTGTTTGACTGATAAAACTTTTTATCGACTTTGACCCATTGAACCTCCCCCAGTAATGCAGTGATGTGGGAGGATTGTCTCTTTGTGAACGTTACCAGCTTTACAGCAACCCAGTCTCTGCCCCAGCTGACCTGCTTGGCTCTGTCGGGGTTCATCGTGGTTTGGGGCTGAAGGATGTTGACCACCTCAGGCTTGGTCATCGCTTGTGGGATTTCTCGGACCTTCTCGGCAATAAAGCTGTGCACAGCATTCAAGGCCTCTGCCGTGCCCTGAACTAGGCATACCCGCTCTGTGGTTCCTGTTGAGCAAGGGAGAGAGAGGGCACACTCATCAGCCAGGAATGGGGACATTCCTGAGAGTCGGGCCTCTTGATGGAAGGGGAAAACTGGGGTCCAGAGAGTGGACTTGACTGAGCTTGGGCGAGCTGGCATGGGCTCCCAGGCCATGATGGGTAGCTGCGAGAATGAATGGAATTCCCGTTTTGTAATCTGCACTTCATCTCCCTCCCCTAAAACAACCTCCGGGGATGGAAGAATGATGCTTAAGTGCTTTGCGATGCCCACAGCAGCCCTGGACAGGGAAGACAGGGCTCAGCTGCCTCTTCCCAGTTCTTGCGGGCTCCCTGGTTGCTTTGGCAACCATTCACTCACCCCCCCCCCTTTAGAAGCGGAGAGCTCAGGACTGCAACGGTTGCCACAGTAACTGGAACCCCCTTATCGGTCTGGCTGGCCGGGTCCTCAGCCCACCCCCAGGGGGACGAGGGATGAGGCCCCGTTGCCATGGCAACCCATGAAAGCCTGCAGCGTCGGCCTCTGGGCTTTTTTGGAGAGGATGGGGAAGGGCTGGGGGATGGGGGAGGCAGAAGAGAGGCCCGAGTGCCTGCCTGGACCCACCAGATGGAGGGCTGAGGGGTGGGGGAGGGCAGGGGTGTGGATAGGAGAGAGCAGCGTGGGTCAAAGACAGCTCCTGGAAGAGGGGGGACCAAAGGACTGGGAAAGGGGGGGTGGGTGGCAGCCTTTGCTGGAGATTCTCCAGATACTGGCTGCAGCTCTGACCTGGGCATCTTTCTCACTTCTGCTTATGTGTGATGCTGGGGTGCGGGGGAGGGGAGCACCGGGAAGAGAGAAACTGAGTAGTGTTGGAAGATATGCGTGTGTGAGAGAGACTCTGGGTGACATCGTGAACAGTGTGTGTGGTGTGTGGCTGTGGGCAAGACTGGCTAGGTTATCCTAATCTGTGTTTGTGTGTAAAAGAGAACAAGCAGAGAGATTGTGATATAAACAGACTATGTGACACAGTGATTCCAGTAAAGATGTCTGTGTGCAACCTTGTGTGTGGACAAGACTTTGGTGTCACTGTGATGATCAAGGTTACGTATACTATTGGTGAGACTGAGCTGAGTGTGTGTAAGTTTGAGAGAAAGAAACAAAGAGTCTCATGAAGTGACATTGAGGCTGTGCAATGAAGCCTCTGACAGTTTGAGACTGTATGGTGGTATGTGTGTCTGCATCTGTGTGTACATGTGTGTGAAAAAGGGAAAGAGACAGACACCTCTAGATGTTCATAAGAGTATTTGTCTTATGTGTGGTATGTATATATATATATATATATATGTACAGGACAGGCAAGATCCTGTGACTGGTGTGTGTACGAATGTAAGGGGGGGAGAGAGAGAGAGAGATATGCTTAGGTGTCAGTGTATAAGACATAAGACTGTTTGGAAGACTGATGTGCTTGTGTATGTGTGCCAGTGTGTATTTCTTTTCTTTTTAGTCAGGGTCTCACTCTGTCATCCAGACTGGAGTGCAATGGCAGCATCATGGCTCACTGCAGCCTTGACCTTCTGGGCTGAGGCGATCCTTCTGCCTCAAACCCCCAAGTAGCTGGGACTACAGGTGTGTGCCACCACACCTGGCTGATTTTTAAATTTTTTATAGAGATGAGTTCTCGCTATGTTGCCTAGGCTGGTCTCAAACTCCTGGGCTCAAGTGATCCTCCCACCTCGGCCTCCCAAAGTGCAGGGATTACAGGCATGAGCCACTGTCTATTGGCCTATGTCTATTACAGGGAGACAAAGAAGACTCGACCACAGCTGGTTTGTGTGAGAATGTGAATGCCTGGGTGAGCCTGGACCTGTGTGATGTGCAGAGTATGAGTGTGTCTCTCTCTCCCTGGATGGAACTCTGTCCTGGGAATGTAAAAGATCTTGCGTGTGTGCCAGGCTTGTGTGCCTGTGACACCTGGGGGTGAGTGTCAGTGTCCAGTGAGCATTTTCAGTGCAGCATGCTGGTGCTACGACCCTGACCCCTTTCTTGGCATCACTCAATCTGGCATGCCAGCCTCGCCATGTGTTTGGGCGTCACTGTCTGCGGGTCACTTGTGTAGTTGACAGACCCCACCCCCTTTAGGCCATGTTCCTCACTCCTACTAACCCCCACCCCAGAACAATGGCTTGGTCTGAGCCAAGGGTGAGTCAGCGTACAGGCTGCCTCCGTCTGGTGTAAATAGGAAAGGGTGTGGGTT
>NW_007070578.1:155994-169255 GCF_000164805.1 Carlito syrichta
CCCAGGGAGAGCCTGACTGAAGTGGCCAGATTCTCCATCTCTGTGAGGCTTCCTTCCAACTCAGGAAGTCTTTGACCTCCCACCCCTTTGTAGTTCTTAACCCAGGATCCATAGAGCCACTTCCGGGGGGCTCAGGTAAACCCTGAAAAAGTGTCCAATAATAACAGCTGGTGCTTATATAACATTGTGCCAGGCACCATTCTAAGCACTTTACATATATTTGTTCAGATATATGAGGCAGGCAATGTCATTATCCCTAATTGCCTGCCCAAGACACTGAGGCACAGAGAGGACTCAAGATTTGTTTAGGTTCACTCAGACAGTAGTGAATGACCAGGATTTTGAACCCAGGTGTCTGAGCTTTGGAATCTGTGCTCTGAACCATTACACCACCCTGTACTAAATTTGGGGTGTATGCAATGATGAGCCCTATGTGTATGTCTCGGAGGGAGGAATAAAATGACCAAAGCTTTTTTTGTCTTTTTGGTATTAAAAAATAAAATATTTGAGTTTTTTCTTTTTTGAGTTAGAGTCTCACTCTGTTGCCCAGGCTGGAGTGCAGTAGCATGCTCACAGTCACTCCAGCGTCGACCTGCTGGACTCAGGCGATCCTTCTGCCTCAGCCTTCCAAGTAGCTGGAACTACAGGCATGTGCTACCACGCCTGGCTAATTTTTTGATTTATTGTAGAGACAAGGTCTCACCATGTCGCCCAGGCTGGTCTTGAACCTGCAGGCTCAGGCAATCCTCTTGCCTCGGCCTCCCAAAGTGCTGGGATTACAGGCTTGAGTCACTGTGCCCGGCCCTATGAGTTTCTTAATTAGTCACTTAAGAGTTTGCACTTTGGTACAAGTATGTTATAAATTTATAAATTTTTTAAAAAAGTGTGTGTGTCTGTGCTTTTCCTCTGGGGGTAGAGCCCAGAGCTTCATGTAAATGCTCAAAAACAGAAGAGGTTTTAGAATCATTAGGGTGATCTGGGCCAGGGCATAGGAGTCTGTGTGACCTTGAGCAGGTACTTGCCCTTTTCTGGGCTTCCGTTTCTCCATGTGTGACCTGGAAGGATAGAATCTAGGGTTTTGGGATCCATTCCCAAGGAGGGGACACCCTTTGTATGTTCTGCCCCTCCCTTGGGGTTAAGGGCTGGGTAGGTTTTTAGTTCATGTAGCAGATATATAAGTGCAGTGTGTGTGTGTGTGTGTGTGTGTGTGTGTGTGTGTGTGTGTGTGTGTGTGTGTGTGTCTGTGTGTGTACCTACCAGGCCCAGAGGACCAATTCAGTTTCTCCATTGTCATTCTCTCCTTTATGCTTCAGTCACACTGAACAAACTACTCCATAGCCTTTGAACATGAAATTTCATCATCCTGGGGTACCTTTCCCTGCTGTTTCTCTCACTCATTCTTACTTCTTGTTCTGGGTTTCTCCTCCAGAAGTCCTTCCTGACCTCCCAGGGCTGGGTCGTGTTCCCTGCCTGGGCTCCCACCACAATCTGCATCTCCCTATCCCTGCCCTGACCACTCTGCATCCTCTCTGGTATGGGGTCTGTCTCTCTGACTGGGCTGTGAGATCCCAGAGGGCAAGGTCAGGGCATTTCATTCACTACTCTGTCTCCATCTCAGTCCAGTACAGGGCTGGCATAGGAGCACAGGAGACGCTCAGAGAACACATGTTGAATGAATGAATGAAAAGGTGTCAAACTAGGAGTGGGGGGAAACATTCTTTGTCTCCTGCGGTAGCATCTCCATTTCCTGAATTCCTGTAGCCTGGCTATCCTAGGGACGAGAATAGGATGTGGGCTGTGCTCTGAATCTCTGAGTCAGGAGCCAGCTCATGCTGTATGAGCTGGAAGTTCTACAACAGGAGTGGGGACAGGGGCTGGCCACATGCCCAGGGGCCGGGGAGATACCCTGGTTGGCATTGCTTGTCTGAACAGTGTTTGACCTAGAAGGACCAGCGACTGTCCCACCTTCTGGGTTTCTCAGCTGCCTGGCCTGCGGGGAGTGTCACTGAGTTGGGAGGGGATGACATGTCTCATGGCGCAGAATGTGATCCAGGGGCAAGGAACCAAGTGTCCTCGGATGAATGTCCCAAACAGAGGTCTTATCCATATCTTGTAGGCTACGGGGGTGTGAGGGAAACTGGGCCAGAGTGGAAGAGAAAAGGAGGAGGTATGCCTGGTTCACTAGATTTTTCTCTAAACCTCTTGCCAAAGCTGCTTAGTGAGATGGGAGGCTGGGGGCGGGTGGAGGTGGAGGGTGAGGAGAGAGAGGAAGGGAGGAGTGAGAGAGAGAGAGGAGAGAGAGAGGGAGGATGGGGGAGAGAGAGAAAATAGGATAGGATGAGAGAGAGAGAGAGAGAGAGAGAGAGAGAGGAGAGAGAGAGAAAATATGAATGTGTCCTGACCCTGGGCTCCAGCTCTGATGTTTGACCTAAAAAATTCAAGGGGATTACGGATAAACTAGAACCAGTGCTGGACCAAAGATGCAATTCAGGGGGCCTTCCCTGAATTCCTAAATGTCGAAGCTTGGGCTTTGGTCTCGTGGGGGAGATATGGAGGGGTGAGAGTTATTGCGGGGAATAGAGAATAGGAACTAGGGATCAGAGAGGAGGGGCCTTGGAAAATGTATAGTTAGGGGGAGAAAGTTGGAGCTGGAGAAGCACAAAAGGGGCTGGGTTTGGAGGGAAGAAAAAAAAAACCGTGAGGGAAAAAAACTGAAACTTAGAAAGGGACATGGGAAGGGAGATTCAGGCAAGCAGAAGCAGAGGCAGAAAGCATGAGAGGCAACGCCAGCAGAGGGAGACCCCAGTGAGGGGGGTTGCTAAACACTGGCTGAGTGGGCTGAGTGCCTGTAATCCCAGCACTTTGGGGGGCCAAGGCAGGAGCACTGCTTGAGCCCAGGAGTTCGAGACCAAGCCTAGGCCACACAATGAGACCCTGAGTCTATTTAAAAATAAGTTTAAAAAAAAAAGAAAAAAAAATGTTGGTTGGTGACTGAATAGAGAGTTCAGAGAGGGAAAGAAAGAAAAAATGGAGTATGAGAGATGAGAAGTGGAAGGAAAGAAAAGATGGGGAGAAAGACAGGAAGACAGAAAGGGAGGGAAAGAGGGGAAGGAGAGAGAGCAGATGACAGATAGATGAAAAGGACGAGAGATGGGGGATATCCACACAGAACCAGAGAGAGAGAGAGAGAGAGAGAAACAGCATGAGGGGCGGAGGGGAATGGAGGCCAAGGGAACACAAGACGGGACAGTCAGAAACAGAACGAGAAGGCAACACACAAAGGATGACACCGACAGAAAACCAGCCAGCCTGAGATTGGGCAAGATGGGGTGACAGAAACCCAAAGCGAACGCGGGGGGGGGGCGTGTGTGGATGTCTGGCCCCCAAACCCCAGGGGATGCCCTGACACCGGCCTCCCTCCCCATCCTTACTCCCCCGACTGACCAGAGGGGGCAGGTGTGTGGGAAGACACACATCTGCCAGCACATCATGCAAATGAGCTCATGCATATGCAGCAGGCCCATTGTCTTGCCCTGCCCCCACCCCCATCTGCTCAGCCAGACCCCTCGGGCTGGGGGCAGCGCTATCCCCTTCGGGGGAGAGGAGGCCCCCCCCACCATTATTGCTACCCAGGTGGGAAGGAGAGCAAGGAGGCCTAGGGCAGAGACCTGGGCTGGGGCTCACCGGGGTAGAAGTCTTTGGACTTGGAGAGCTTGATGGTGGCGCCTGTCTCCTTCTGCAGCTGCACGATGGTCTGCCCGCCCTTGCCGATGATGGAGCCCGCCGCGTAGCTGGGGATCAGCACCTTCAGGAAGTACTCGCCTTCCTCTGCAGGGGCACACAGGACAAGGGCAGTTAGCAGGGAAGGGTCTTCATCTTTGGAGGCGCAGGGATGGAGTGGGCACAGGAAACCCCAGGGATCACGGTAGCAAATACGAGCAATGACCAGTAAGGAAAACAGCACAAATAATGACCTTCATTCACTCATTCATTCATTCAACAAATAGTTACTGAGCACCTGCTACGTGCCTGGCACTGGTCTAGGGAAACGGCCAGGAAAAAAACAGACAAAGCTCCCTGATTCACAGGCCAGCGAGGCAAATAAGGCCGAGAGAGTTTTAGTGAGTCAGCCAAGAGCTCCTACAGCTACATTCTTCCAGAGGGGGAAGACAGACAATATATTTCATGTCAGAGGGTGGCAAGCACTAAGAACACAAAAAGAGGCAGGAAAAGGGGCTGGGGGAGCGTGGAGGGCTGCAATGTCAGATAGGGAGGCCAGGGAAGCGCTTCCCAAGAATAGGGTGCTCATTATCCATCACACACTTTCTACAGCACCCAATATGCACTAGACTCTGTTCTGGGCACTTTACAAATACCAGTCCTTTTAATTTTCACACTGGTTCTAGAAAGGAGGCTCTTTTAAAAAAACCTGTTCTAAAATTAGCCGGGTGGCCAGGTGCGATGGCTCGCACCTGTAATCCCAGCACTTTGGGAGGCAGAGGCAAGAGGACTGCCTGAGCCCAGGGGTTCGAGACCAGCCTGGGCAATTTGGCAAGACCTTGTCTCTACAACAAATCAAAAAGTTAGCTGGGTGTGGGGGTGCACGCCTGTGGTTCCAGCTACTTGGAAGGCTGAGGCAGGAGGATCACTTGAGCCCAGAAAGTTGAGGCTGTAGTGAGCAGTGATTGTGCCATAGCACCGCTGCCAAGGTGACTGAGTGAGGCCTTGATTCAAACAGACAAACAAACCGGCAGCTCCAAACCAACCAACCAAAAACCCCAGCTGAGATTTGAACCCAACCAGGCTCCAGCGTCCATGCTCTGAACTATTAGGAGGACCAGGCTATGGCGGAAGGAACCATGTGGCTGTGTGGAGGATGAGCAGGAGCAAAGGTCCTG
The DNA here is from genome assembly GCF_000164805.1 of Carlito syrichta. NCBI lineage: Eukaryota > Metazoa > Chordata > Mammalia > Primates > Tarsiidae > Carlito > Carlito syrichta. Next base: position 160,893 of record NW_007070578.1, read on the forward strand.
GGGTGGGACTGTGTCTGGGTTGTGCCAGGAAGAGTGAGGAGGCCCGTGAGACTGGGGCTGAGTGAGAAAGGGAGAGGAGAGAGGGAGATGAGGACAGAGAGGGGTGCTGGTGGTGAGGGGTGAGAGGCTTGAGGGCCACAGAGAGTTCCTTGACTTTTCTTCCAAATGAGATTGGGAGCCATGGGAGGGATGTGACCTGACTCAGGTTTTCAGAAGATTCCTCTGATGCCAGTGAGGGGAGTAGACTGTGAGAAGCAATGCAGAAGAGCTAGGATCCAGTGAGGCAGAGACCGATACGTCCAGGTGGGAGGTGATGGCAGTCTGCCTGGTGGAAGTAGGGGGGGGGAGTGGAGGAACCTGGACACTAAGGATGCTCTGAATGCTCACTTTTGACCAAGTGCTGTGCTGAGTGCTTTGCAAGCTTGATCTGGCCCATTCCTCACCACCTCCCAGTGGGACAGGTAGAATGAACTCCCATTTTTACACATGAGGAAACTGAGGCACAGAGAGGGCACAGAGAGGTGAAGGCACCAGTCCATGGTCATCAGGCCAAGGACACTTAGATAGTTGCTGGGTAAGACTAAAATCCAATTCTGGCCAGGCGTGGTGACTCATGCCTGTAATCCCAGTTCTTTGGGAGGCTGAGGCCGGAGGATTGCTTGAACCCAGGAGTTCATGACCAACTGAAGTGAAACCTCATTTCTACAAAAATTCAAAAAATTAGCTGGGTGTGGTGGCACACACCTGTAGTCCCAGCTACTCAGGAGGCTGAGATGGAAGGAAGGCGTGCCTGAGCCCAGGAGGTAGAGGTTGCAGTGAGCAGTGATGGTGCCATGGCCCTCCAGCCTGGGCGACAGCATGAGAATCTGACAGAGAGAGAGAGAGAGAGAGAGAGAGAGAGAGAGAGAGAGAGAGAGAAAGAGAGAAAGAAAATCCAGCCAGGTGCGGTGGTGGCTCAAGACTTGTAATCCCAGCACTTTGCGAGGCCGAGATGAGGGGATTGCCTGAGCCCACAGGTTCAAGACCAGCCAGGGCATCTTGGTGAGACCTCGTCTCTACAATAAACAACAAAAAAAATTAGCTGGCGTGGTAGTGTGTGCCTGTAGTTCCAGCTACTTGCAAGGTGGAGGCAGAAGGATTGCCTCAGCCCAGCAGATCGACACTGGGATGACCATGAGTGTGCCACTGCCCTCCAGCCTGGGCTACAGAGTGAGACTCCAACTGAAAAAAAAAATCCAATTTTTATTCAATCTACCCCTGCCCCTCATCCTTGCTTAACACCCTGTGCTGCTGGGACCTAGAGACCAACATGCTGAAGGATGGCCTTGGAAGACCTAGGGAGGGAGCCAGTGGTGGTTTGCAGGCTTTGACCATTCTTTGTTATAGACCCATTTTCTAGGCCAAGTGCAAAGCACTTTGTGAATGCAACCTCAAGGCAAGTCCCTAACCACTCCTATCTTCTAACCAAACCGTTGTCCCTAAGTACTCTCAGGGTAGAAACTCTGGACCCTTCTCAGTTTAAGATCCTTGCTGGTTAGGCCCCAACCACCTTTCCAGCTTCACTTCCTCATCTTCCTGCTCCTTCCCACCTCAGGGCCTTTGCACATTTTCTCTGCCTGGCACTCCATTCCCCCAGTGAATTCCTCTTGTTCTTTAGGTCTCCTCTCAAATATTGTTTTTTCTTGAAAGTTTTCCTTGACCCTGAGGATGAGATGGATCCCCGTTTTATGCCCTCAGAGCAATTCATCACAGAGGCCCACTGCGGACCATATCCATAGAGCTGACTCCTGTGTCCCAGGGACTTGGACGGTGTTTGAGCACATACTAGGTACACACTAAACACTGCGAAAACGAAGGGAGGAGTCAGGCCATCGTGCTTCCACAGCTTGAGGTCTTAAACCATCTCTCGATGGTTTTTCAACTTTCTCTTTTAAGCAGAGGAAGTGTATTTTCCATGTCTCATGTGAAACCCCCCACATACAGAGCAGATAAAAGAGAAACTGTTCTAGCAAAAGTGGGGACAGGGTGGGTGGCCCTGGAGCCCTGGCTCATCACTGCCTGGCCTCTTAAGAGAAAGGCTCTGGGTTCCCTGATGTGTTTAAGATGAGGGTGTGGGGAAAAGGGGTTCGATGTGGCCTTGCAGGCATGGGGAGGGGTCTGGAATTAAGGAGTTTCCCTGAGCCCAAGGCAATCCTCTTAAACTTGCCTAATCGGACCATTAAGCCTATTAGGTAATTAACCCCCCTAGGATGCCTTCCCATCAATCATTCCGACCCCTCCTGAATTCACTTTCTCCCCTGGGTTCACAGAGGAGTCCTCTCCCCACCCCTTCATCCCCCAAACTGTCATGGAGATGGGGTTCTTCATCTCTGGAAGGCTCCAGAAAGATGGACAAGGAGTTCTCGCTAATCCTTAGGACTCCATCCTCTCTCTCCTTGGATTTCACTTCCCATCTTCTCTCCAGCCAGGGCTTCTTCTTCAGCTTCCCCCTTGAGGGAAAACTGGGGTTGCCTCCCCATTTTCTACCCCCTCTCTCATACTTCTTCAAGTTTGTCTGAGAATTTGTCTGAGAACCAAGTGTGAAAAAAACAACCCTAGACTAAGTGTGAATTTCATCACTGACACGTTGTATGACCTCGGACAAATTGCTTTACCTCTTTGGGCCTCAGTTTTCGCAACTATAAAATGGGGATCAAAGAGTTACTATGATTAAATGACAAAATGTAAAGTTTTTAGGATGGTCTCAGACACACAGAGCTCTTGAGAAATATTAGATATAATTATTATTACTGGTATTACCTACATCATGAACACAAGTACAATGCATAACACAGCACCTGGCCACAGCAAACACCCTATAACCAGGGTTTGGAGTTTTGGTTGGGAGGTAGAGGAAGGAGAGGCAAACCATTTTCTTCATCACCTAACCCCCTAGAGCCTAGGGGCCTGCCTCATGGTTTTCCCTGACTTTTTTTTTTTTTTTTTGAGCCGGGTCTTACTCTGTCACCCAGGCTGGAGTGCAGTGGCACGATCATGGGTCACCACAGCCTTGACCTCCCGGGCTCAGGTGATCCTTCCTCCTCAGCCTCCCGAGTAGCTGGGACTACAGGTGGGTGCCACTACGCTCTACTAATACTTTGACTTTTTATGTAGAGATGGAATCTTGCTATATTTTCCAGGCTGGTCTTGAACTCCTGGGCTCAAGCAATCCTCCTGCTTCAGGATTAGAGGTGTGAGACACTGCACCCAGCCTTTTCTCTGTTTTTTTGTTTTTGGTTTTTGAGTTGGAGTCTCACTCTGTCACCCAGACTGGAGTGCAGGAGCTGGCCACCACAGCCTCGACCTGCTGGGCTCCTTCCGCCTCTGCCTTCCGAGTAGCTGGAACTACAGATGCGCGCTACCACACCCGGCTCATTTTGATTTATTGTAGAGATGAGGTCTCGCCAAGTTGCCCAGGCGGGTCTCAAACCCGTGGGCTCAGGCAATCCACTCACCTCAGCCTCCCAGAGGCACTGAGCCACTGAGCCCGGCTTGCTTTTTTTTTTGAGTTGGAGTCTCACTCCATTGCCCAGGCTGAATGGCAGTGTCATGCCCACCAAAGCATCGACCTACTGGGCTCAGGCGATCCCTCCGCTTCAGCCTTCCACTTAGCCGGAACTACAGGTGCGCGCTACCACACCTAGCTAGCTTTTTGATTTATTGTAGAGGTGAGGTCTTGCCAAGTTGCCTGGGCTGGTCTCTAACCCGTGGGTTCAGGCAATACGCTCACCTCAGCCTCCCAAAGTGCTGGGATTACAGGCTTGAGCCACCGTGCCTGGCCTTTTCTCTGCATCTTGGAGAAGGAATGTCCTCTCAGCGGTAGAAGCAAGACCCTGTTCCATCCTCTGGCCTTAGCATCTCTCTAACTACTTTACCTCTCTTGCCACCTTCTAGAATTACTTCCCTCTGTAGATAGATATTATTATTTCCTCCCCTTCTCTTCTCCCCCCGCCCCACAACACATCCTTCCTGAGCAACCATGGTGTTCCAGGCCTTTCTTTAGGTGCTGGATACACATCTAGGTACCTCACAGACAAGTCCATTTCCTCTAAATTTCTTTTAAAATTTAAATGCCTCTATTTAAAGGGGAAATTCAATAATCCTTGCTAATAACTGGAGCTCAAAGGGCTGGTTATGTTTTTTTCTCCCTGAAGTATGTAAATATAAACATACAATGGTCAAAAAGGAAAAAAAGTTTACCCAAGGACCACCTTAAGCCATCTTGTGGGTGGCGTTGGTGGTCCCTGTAACAGACTAGTGCAGGTCTGGCTCAGGGAAGTCTCCCGAAGAGACTGTCCCACTAAGACCTCTGGCCTGTGGAGACTCAGAACTCGAAGTCCCAGGAGGCCTTATGGTGGACATCAGTCTGCTCTGGTCCTTTTCAGAATCTTCTGCACATCCTTCCTGTTTGTGGAGTTTCCCACCACATGAGTCCCACCTCCCCGGAAAGAAGCCAGGTCTCTATTTCCCAGCCTGCCCTGCAGCAAGGGCAGACACATGACCTCAGCTGACCCCTGAGACATAGTGCTTGCCCACCCTGGTTGAACAACCAAGGATCTGCCTGTGTGAAAGTTCTTCCTTCAAAATCAGCATGCCAGAACTCCCCACCGACACCCACCTCTCTCTTGGCTCTTCCCTTGGGATTCTGGCAGCTCCCTCCACCCAGTGACAGAGTCTGAAGGACCGAAGAGGACACATTTAGCTCTCCTGATTCACCTGTCTCCCTCTTGTTGCAATTTCAAGCATTTCTGCCTTGGAAAGGGGCTGTCTTTCCCCTTCCAGTTACTGAGTCTCTGCCCACTCCTTTTAGGGATGCTTCTGGAGGCTTCCAACTGGCCCTACCCCCTCCATAAATAACGTCAAGAGATTTGAGGTGTTGTAGTAGGTGTGGCCCCTTTTAGTGTCACAGAGATGACCCTGAAAGGTGGTTTTGATCTGTGGGGGTCAGTAATGACAGAAGCAGAGCAGAAGGTGTGTGTGTTGTAGAGGTGGTATTTTTGGTGACAGTATGTCTGGAGGAAAACAATGTTGGAATGTTGTCCTCACGGCACCTGTTCTTGTTTTGGGGCTGGGCATGGGAGAATTGGTGCGTTCTGTGGAGGTGTGAGGAGGCTGGGATGTGACACCGGTATTGTCCCTGGGAGCATCTGGGGATGAGACTGGTGAGAGATGATGCCGGTGTGGTGAGGGAGCGGTACCGGGGAGAAGAGGTGGGAGGGACATCAGGTGTGGGGCGTCTTTCTGTGAATAGTGGTGTTTGTGTGAGAAATGCAATACAACTAGAGTGTGCATCTGTGGGGATTTGATGCCAAAAGGTGTGATGCCGACTTTGAGTTGTGACTCTCTGAGTACAGTATCCTCGGGGTGAGTCACCACTGGATGGTGAAAAAGGAGGATGACATTCACAGGGGCATTGATAATAATAATAACCACAGCTATTGCTTACTGAGCGCTTACCATCTACTAGGCCTCATGACACGTGCTTTATATACACAATCTCCTGTAACACACTCAACAACCCAGAGAGGTGGATCTAACGGTTCCCATTTACCAGACAAAGAGACTGAGGCTCAGAGCAGTGAAATAACTTGCCCGAGGATTCCATGCCAAGCACATGACAGTGAGGAGATATGAACCCTGAAAGAGCTAATTCTTTTTTTTTTTTTAAGTGAGAAAGCAGGATTTATTGAGAGGACGGAAAAGCTCCCACAGTGGGAGGAGACCCGAAGGGGTTGCCCCGAAAAGATCTAATTCTAAGACGCTTAACCCTGGTGACATTGTTATTGGGCGAGCGATGTTAGGAGCGGGACCTGACTGGTGTAAGTTATGTTTGGGTGAGATATGTGTGTGTGTGTGTGTCTGCATATGTTTTTATTTTTGTTTTGTTTTGCCTGTTTTTGGTTTTTGCTTTTTCTATGTTTTTGAGAGGTGACAGAGGTGGGAAACAATCAGGAGTATGGGGGCCATTATAGCTATGATCTGTACTCAAGGGGGGACATTCTTTGTTACTGTCTCAACAGACTAAGGTCATTTATTTCTCCGATAAGTCCCTGACTGGGCTCTCCATTCAACCTCTTCACCCAAGTCCTTCTGCCCTTAGTGCCTTGTTTTCTTCCCCATGGCATCTGCCAGCCGGTCACAGTGCCCAGAAGCCAGTTTGAACAATCACCATCACTTCCATTTATCCCATCTGCTCCCAGGAACAAGCAGCAGGGGCAAGATGGCACTGAGGGCAACAGCCTGATCTGTCCAGGACGCCTGCTTGCTGTGACACACTGGAAAAGCCCCTCAACCCCTGAGCCTCAGTTTCTTTACCTGAAAATGGAGTCCACTAGCGTGTCTACCCACACAATGGGGCCAACCTCCTAAGTTCACACCATGGCTCTGTCTTTTATTAGCTGATGACCTTTGGCAAGTGACTTAACCCCTCCATGCCTCAGTTTTTTATTTGCGACATAGGTGACATAATAGAATTGTAAGGACTCAGCGACTGGTCCATGTCAAGCACTTTCCGTAATACTCTCGGCAAATTTTAATAGCATCAGTGTTAACCATTACTATAATTTATTCTTATTATAACGTCACAGATTGTTAAGAGAATTATATAAAACCGCATGTAAGGCATTCAACAATCATACAGGTAGCTATTATTACTATTACTGTTGTGGTTATTGTTATGTTCTCATTTAGCAGATGGGGACACTGAGGCTTAGAGAAAGGGGACCCAATGTTCCACAGCCATGAAGGTATATTATTAAAAGAAGCCCTCTGCCAGGCATGGTGGCTCAAGTCTGTAATTCCAGTACTTTGGGAGGCTGAAGCGAGAGGACTGCCTGAGCCCAGGGGTTCGAGACCAGACTGGGCAACTTGGTGAGACCTCATCTCTACAATAAATCAAAAAATTAGCCAGGGGTGGTGGCGCACGCCTGTAGTTCCAGCTACTTGAAAGGCTGAGGTGGAAGGATCATCTGAGCCCAGCGGGTTGAGGCTGCGGTGGCTGTGAGCGTGCCACTGCACTCCAGCCTGGGTGACAGAGTAAGACTCCAACTCAGGAAAAAAAAAAAAGAAAGAAGCCCTTAATGTTGACATCAAAGTCCTGGACCCTTGCCTAGCCCCTGAATGTTTGTGTCAATGGAAGACTGTCCCTCTGCATCTCCTGGCCTCAGTTTCCCCAGGAATAAACAGGAGCAGGGGTGGGAAAAAGTCTGGAGATGATAGTCACTTACTAGAGGTTCATCCTAGTTTCCTCCCTGCTGAAGGAGTCAGGGTAGCACAGTGGCTAATACATGAGCCCTGGAACCAGGCAGCCCAGGGCTGGCTAAATTCTAGCTCCATCACTTAGAAGCTGTATGACCTTGGGCAAGTGGTTTCATTTTGCCCAGCCTCAGTTTTCCTCATCTGTAAAAAGCAGCTCAGATCATCTTCCCCGAGGGCTGTATTGAGAAATTAACCCATATCTTCAAGCCTTGCTCACGGTGGGTGCCAAGTAGGTGGATGAGACCACTCTTAGCAGCTCCATCATTATTGCTATGTTGTGCTGCTGAGTGATCAGATGATGAGCATCTCATTCCCTTTAAGAGAAAGATGGGACCCTCCCCCGGGGGTGGGGTGGGGGTGCAGGGTTGGACAGCCAGGCTAGGCTGGGGCTGGGCTCCGGGACCTCCTGGGTCTTGGACTCTCTCCTGGACTGGGAATGGATTGGGGCAGGAAGGAGGGAAGGAAGCTGGGACATATTCATGTGTGTGCTGGGGGTGGGGAAGCAGGAAGAAGGACAGGAAATTCCCTCCCATCCCTCCCCCAGCTTCCCTTTCCTCTAATTTCTGCTAGACACCCTCACAGGCATCTAGGGGGTCCCGGAATCCTGTCCCATCTGGATGGAAGGGGGGGGCGCTGATATGGGAGGAAGAAACTCAGGCTTGTATTCATGGTATGGGGTGAGGAGGTGGGAGATCCCCACCTCTCCCACTACCAAGTCTGGCAGAGAGGGAAGTGTGAACTCTGCCTGGAGTCATCCCTCTCCCATCCGGAGGAAAAGGCCAGAGGAAGTGGAGATTTTGGCAAGGTGACCGTGGGGAGGGGCTTGTCTCCTCTGAGGATCCCTCCTGCCAGGGAGCTGGAGGGCTGGGCTCTGAGGACTTGGGCAAACCCTACCTCTTCCCTGAGCCCCGCACAGCAGGCATATACCCAGAAATCCCAGTCTGGCTTTTCTCTTTTCTCCTCTGGTACACACAGCTCCTCAGGTCACACACACAGGGAGGGCTCTCTTATCTCTCTCTCTCACACACACACACACACACACACACACACACACACACACACACACA
>NW_007070579.1:0-1597 GCF_000164805.1 Carlito syrichta
AAAAAAAAAAAAAAAAAAAAAAAGAAATTAGATTTTAAATGTTCTCACCAGTAAAATTATAACTTTGAGAAGTTATTCATATTTTAATGAGTGAAATTTAGCCATTTCACAATGCATATTTGTGTCAAAACAGCATACTGTGCATGACAAAGCATACAATTATCTCTTTTAACGAAAAAACTGTTTCAGTTTGGTTCTGAACTTCCTCCTTTCTTTCCTTCCAAACCAAACACAGTGGAGATCTCCGATGCGGCCCCCACGGCACCGCTGGTGAAGGAAGTCACCAAGAGATTCTCCACCCCAGATGCGGCCCCGGTGTCCACGGAGCCAGCCTGGCTGGCTCTGGCCAAAAGGAAAGCAAAGGCTTGGAGCGACTGTCCGCAGATCATTAAGTAAAGAGTGACCGTGAACGGTTCCTGTGGCCAGCTCTTGGCTGCTCTCTTGCCATTTTGATTTATTTATTTTTTATGTGGGGTCAAGAAATCAAGCTAGGGAACGGCAGCACGTTTTGAAGGCTCTGAGATCACGTCCGGGAACCGGGCTGGTGGTGGCTCGTTGTAAATGGTGTATTTGCACAACCCTTGGTCCTGGTGACTTGAGCTATTCCTAGTTCTCAAGAGGAAATTCCGTCCAAGGGACCACGTTAGCAAACATCTCTCAGCTAAGAACTCTCCCTGTCGTGCCCAGCCCCTGGCCCTTCCCCACGTATAAACCCACGCACCATGCAGAACACTTACTTTTGCCAATCTCCATCGCGGATGTTTGATTCTCTTCATTTTTGTCCAAAGCATTTCCCCTACCTTATGTTTGGGGAGCCTTTCCACAGTCACGGCGAAAGGATTTTCTAGAGATAGAAACAAGGATGTTCATTCTTCTCGACGCAGTGAGTCACTGGGAATCACAAGGAACCGTCTGGCTCCCAACTCTGAGCCCACGCCTGGTTTTCACGAACTTTCCCCACTCCAAAACTGTAACAGGGAGGGCAGATCCACTCACGTTCCTGCCACACCATGGGTCCACAGTGTGAAGCCCCGTTAGACCGACACCCTCCTTAAGGACACACGACACGTGTGGTCCGGTTGGCTTCCAGAGAGCATGTTTATTTACTATGGCAAAGGAAGGAAATTCTGTATCAAGTTTCAAGTTTGCCTTCTGTCTCTGAGGATCCCCATCGAGTACAGTGGTCCTGGGCCAACTAAGTCAGAGCCTTTGAGGACGAGGCCGGGAGTGTATATTTCTGGCAAAGACTCTTCAGATGAATTCTCATGTATCCCTGAATTAAGAACTTTGGGGCCGGGCTCGGTGGCTCAGCCTGTAATCCCGCGCCTTTGGGAGGCTGAGGTGAGTGGATTGCCTGAGCCCGCGGGTTCGAGACCCGCCTGGGCAGCAAGACCTCATCTCTACAATAAATCAAAAAATCAGCTGGGCGTGGTAGCGCGCGCCTGTAATTCCAGCTACTTGGAAGGCTGAGGCGGAAGGATCGCCAGAGCCCAGCAGGTCGAGGCTGCGGTGGCCGGGAGCGGCCACTGCACTCCAGTCTGGGCAACAGAGTGAGACTCCAACTCAAAAAAAAAAAAAAAAAAAAAAAAAGAGACCT
>NW_007070580.1:0-1346 GCF_000164805.1 Carlito syrichta
GAGACTCCGACTCAAAAAAAAAAAAAAAAGTGTGCCTACCTTTAAGGTCTATGAAGATTAAATTGACATGATACCAGTAATGCATTTATCCAAGATTTGTGATGTAATAAGTGTTTAACGAAACTTTAGTCATTAATATTATTATATCAGTCATCCTTAGGTTATCTCCAGAGAGAACTGTTAAAGCTCATTGACTATAAGCAACAGAATCTGATCCTGGCTATGTGAAATATCCACATAATTAAAGAAAAGCTAAGAATCGAGTTCAATAGGAGTGGGAATTGTAATGAAATCATGGTTGAAGTACCAGGAACATTAGGACATTGCCATTGGAGAGAATCATTTCCCATTGTTCACTATCCTTCTATGGTACCCATCAAAATTCAAACTCCAGAGAGAATAACTGCTTAATCAAGCTTTGTTAGAAGTGGGTGGACACCTTGGTTGACAGCCTTATCAAGACAGTATCAGATGGGACTGAGTGAGTCCCCAAGCCAAACCACCGACTCATGGTAGAGAATGTTGCCAGGTGCAGAGCTCCATTAAGTTAGCAGCTGTCTCGGTAAAGAGAATTTGACATTTGCATTTTTGGAAAGCAGTTGAGGATTTATTTTCCTTGGTGAGCAGCAAGCCATGAAAATGGCCTGGCTTAGTTGGCATCTAGCTCACATCCCCAGAGCTGTGTCGGCAAGAAACTTCTTTAATGATTATTTATTTATTTATTTGTTTGTTTATATATTTTGCATGTAGTGCTGAACTATGCAGGACAAGAGTTCCCTCAAATCAGTACTCAAGTACATTTAATATCCAACTACCTGACAAACTGAATAACTCAGGGAAAAGTTGTAAAATGTATGTTTTCAACTTGGTGCAGCTTTCAAAAATTGAGCAGTTTTTATTTGTGTCTTCCCTTTTGATAACTTTACTATCCAGTTGTTTATATGGAAGAAGCTTTTGGTAATTGAATTGTTTTGTGATTAATATTTATTGAGTATTGTACTAGCAGTTTGCTGTTATTTTTGACTGCTCAGCATTTGAACTTATTTCTGTGTTTGGAAAACTCATTCAATGATTCAGGGTATCACAGCCTTTCTCTCATTACAGGAGCTGAAAATGTTGAGTACTTGCTTTCCCAAAAGTCTTAGAACAGGGTGGGTGTTTGGCCTATAGTCTGCTGGTTGGTTGTACCTGTCCAGGACATGGACTGTGGGCCAAGGATGTGGGGAAGCGCCGACCTGAAGGAACTGTTGTGAGCAGGGTGTGCAGTAAGATAGAGTACTTAGAGCACTACCATCAGTACCCAGTGTTCACAGTCAGTTAACTCATCCATGCAAGCTTCCCTGTCC
>NW_007070581.1:0-2558 GCF_000164805.1 Carlito syrichta
GGTCCTTTCTCTCCATGTCACAAGCAGAAAGTTCCTCAAGCCTTAGAGATTGTTTGTTTCATACAGCCCTTGCTGTCAATGGACGTTTCTCAGTATGACCAACATACTGTTGAGCAGTTGTTTGACAATCTAAACCAGCCTGTATTTTCTCATCTCTATAATGAGGATGCTTTTGAGGCCTCCCCTGGGATGATACCTCTCTCAGAGGCCATTAATTGAGATGGGGACTGTTGGTCCATAGTTGACCATATACTCAGAATGCCTTGAAGGTCTTCATGGTTTACTAAACCTCCACTAAATTTTTACACGGAAAGCCTACAATATGTTCCACCTTGAGTACCCATGTCCTCTAACTGAACAAGTCTCTGAAGGGTCTCCTGCTCTGAGTTTCTGACCCTCATCCTCTGGTGGTTTATAGTGCTGTCACTGACTGTGTGTCTCTCCTTATCCCCTCCTAGTGTGAAAATGAACCTACAGTACGACTAAAGGACATCCACCTTATGTGGACTCCACAGCCTGACAACGGAGAGCAGCAGGTGTTATCCCTGGTGTCAGTCCAGGGTAGAACCACCTCTCCCTTCACCAGCTTCCAGGGCTCCTACCAGGATGTCATCACAGCACCCGAGTTTCTGGAGCATCTGTTCAGCAGGTGAGCATCTTTCCACTCCAAGGCACAGTGGTGACTGACATCTACTAGCTGTGCTTTGAGAATATCACTGTGGCTCTGAACTCCTGTTTGTTCCTAGAAGAAGAAACTGGAAGAAGATGACCCTCATTGTATTCTTATAGAGTCTAAATGGCCTAAGACATGGCAAGCATGCCCCTAGTGCCTGGCTCTGTAGAAAGCCTGCTGGGTGTGCTGTGGTGGTTCATCTTGATTATTTTTCTTCCTTCCTCACTGAGGAACCTCTCTGCAACATGCCTTAATGGCCCTTGTCTCTGTATGTCAGGAAAAGGACACAAAATGCACATCTGTTTTTTTTTTCTTTTGCAAAGGAGCATTGAGATTCTCTCTAGCTAGTCCTTGTTTTTGAAAAGGACAGGACAAGGATTTCTGGAGGCTGGCAGAAAACCCTAAACTCCCTCCCACACCAGAGAAAAGTTCTTGTTGGGAGTTCATTCATGAAACACAAGTATATTAAGCCCTCACTGTGTACAGGTACTTTTCTTAGACTTGACATCACTGAATGATGCCAAACCCTGGGCCTCAATTTTACTTGAGGCGTCTGACACTCATAATAGGCAGCGTAAGCAGATCATGGTCACAGGACATTCAATGTGATGCCCTCATGGTGTCCTCTAGGTCTGCAGGCAATCTTCTAGATGCTGACCATGATGACAGAGCCCCGGATGAAGTATAAAATGAGTGTCCTTTGGGTCCAGAAGGAGGACCTCCTGTTTCACAAAAAGTGTCGAAAGTTTCTGTGGTCTGTAGGTGGGGAGAGACTGACATAACCCTGGGTCTCATACTATTTATGGGCTTCATGAGAAGGCTATTTCTTGGGGCTCCCCAGGAAGAGGAATGGAGTCAAGGAGAGCTGGTGTTAGGTTGGTGTCACAGGACTTCTACAAGGGGTAGGGAAGTCTGGGATCAGAGCCAGCCCTCAAGAGACCCATGCCTTGCACTGTCCCATTCCAGCTCTGCCTGTCTTCCTCCATCCCACATCCATATCTCATGACTCCAGCAGAGGAGGCTATTACCAGAAATTATAAGAAGAAGCCTCCAAATTCTCCCTGGAGCCACAGTCCCGAGTCCTCAGATGCCTGGAGGAAGTCCCAGAAACACACCAGGATGCTTTAGGGGACCATGTGGGAAGAAAGGCCAAGCCTCTGAATCTGCTGTCTATTGGCCATCCCCAAGATTACCCCACCCATATTACCTGCATGGCCACACCAGTTCTATGGAGTTTCCTACGAACCCTCGAAGTCGCCAATTCTCACACTTACGTTGGCCCATGTGCAGGTGAACTGGCCTGGATCGGGCCAACATTCTAATGTGTGCATCCGAGGACAGCTGGCACTTGTGAATCCCTGGGAGGCAAAGGCAGAAGGTGAGGTGGTCTCTGATCTGGAAGACTTTTGGGGGCTGGAATTCCCAGAAATTTAGTGAGGATGTTTCTGTATCTGGAGAGTGACTGATGTTGCAGATGTTTTTCCTTTTACAGCTCCTGATTTGTGTCAAGAGGCACAGTCATTGCCATTGCTGGCTCCACAATCAATGCCAGCATGTCTGACAGAGCAGGGGCCTGCTCTGGAGCCAGAGGCACCCGCGGGCCTGGGTCTATCACCTTATCTAGACTCAGCAGTGGGGCCAGTTACAACCCCAGGGGAAAAGCCTCCTCTTGTGAAAGAGCATGAAGGAGAACCAACTCCAGAGGTTCCCCACCCCTTTCCTGGGCCTACAGAGAAGAAGCCCAGTGAGGAGCTGCCTAGCACCATGGTGCTCCCCCGCAAGGAGCTGGCAGAGAAGTTGACTGTGATGGACGTGGTGAGGAGTTGTGCTCTACAGGGTGGGGCAGGATAGGCTGTGCTTTTGATCCCTGTTCAATGACCTTGGC
>NW_007070581.1:2611-4720 GCF_000164805.1 Carlito syrichta
GGCGTGGCTTATGTGATGGTGCCCTGATTTACTGAGGGGAGAGCAGATCCATATGTCACCTATGCATCTGCCCCAAGACTTCACCAGCTTCAGTAAACATTAGATGCCTGATATATACTAGCTTCTATGGCAAACACCTAAATAAAACCCCTAGCTGGAGCTGCTACAATGAATGTGCTTGTGATTGGGAAGAAGGACTGAGGGCTGGACAGAATGGATGTCAGACTTGGCCTCAGGATGAGCAGATGTGAGATTTCTCTTGGAGCTTGTTTGAGCTCCTTGTAGATTCAGGATATTAGGCCCTTGTCAGATACATGATTAGCAACAATTTTTTCCCCATTCTGTGGGTTTTCTTCCCGCTCTCTTGATGGTTTCCTTTGCTGTGAAGCATTTTTTCAGTTTGATGAGTTCCCACTTGTTTATCATAGCTTTTTATGTCATTCGCTTTTTGGGGATTGGATCATGCATTGGTTGTCTACTCCTATGTGCATGAGTGTGTCTTCTACATTTTCTTGTATGATTCTTATAGTTTGAGGTTTACATTTAGATCTTTAATTCATTTAGCATTAATTTTGGTAAATGGTGATAGGTAGGGATCCTGTTTTATTCTTCTGCATGTGGTCAGCCAGTTTTCCCTGCACTATTTTTGCTGAATAAAATCTCTTCTCTCCAGTGGTTGTTATTGCTGACTTGATTGAAGATGAGTTGGTTAAGAATTTGGGTTTACCAGGCTTGGTGGCTCAGCCTGTAATCCTGCACCTTGGGAGGCTGAGGTGAGTGGATTGCCTGAGACTGTGCGTTCGAGACCCGCCGACCTCATCTCTACAATAAATCAAAAAAATTAGCCGGGTGTGGTAGTGCATGCCTGTAGTTCCAGCTACTTGGAAGGCTGAGGCGGAAGGATCACTGGAGTCCAGCAGGTCGAGGTTACAGTGGCCAGGAGCTGCCACTGCACTCCAGTCTGGGCAACAGAGTGAGACTCCAACTCAAAAAAAATAAAATAAAATAAAAAGAATTTGGGTTTTTGCTTCTAGAACTCTTCCCTGTTCATTGGTCTATAAGTCTGTTCCTGTACCAGTACCAGGCTGTTTTGTTTCTTGCAACCTTATAGTAAAGTTCAAAGTCTGCAAATGTGACACTCTGTGCTTTGTTCCTCTTGCTGAGAATTGTTTGGGCTATTTGTGCTCTTTTTTGTTTCCATATAAATTATAAATTTATGTATTGTCATGTCTAGGTCTCAGAAGAACACTGTTGGTAATTTGATAGGTATTGCATTGAATCTGTAGATGGCCTGGTAGGATGGACATCATGACAATATTGATTCTTCCAATACGTGAGCAAGGGAGTCTTTTCTGTTTGCTTATGTAATCTTTGACCTCTTTGAGCATTTTTTAAATAGTTTCCCTTGTACAGGTTTTTATTTCTCTGCCTGTTTGGTTCTGACATGTAGAAATGACACTGTCTTTTGTCCACTGAATTTGGACCCCAAGAGTTTGCCAAAAAGAAATTTTTTTTTGGTGCAAAGAAGTTTTTGATGGACTCCTTTGGATTTTCAAAATACAGGATCATATCATCTGCAGAGAGGGATAGTTGAACTTCCTGTTTATGTATTTGGATACCCCTTAATTCTTTCTCTTGTCTGATTGCTCCAGCTAGGACTTCTAACACTGTCAGAGTCCCGCTCCGACCTTGGAGGGAAGGGTTAGGACCCGCACCGGAGAATCAGGAGACAGCGAGAAGAGACCACTCGGAGGCAGTTCTTCTGGGAACAGTCTGATCAGGACTGAAGCCGATTTTATTCAAACCTTTTCCAACTTATATACCATTTTCTATACCCTCCAACAGTGTGATAATTATTTACTGGGGGCGTACAAATTCCATGATGTATATTGCGGTTTACAAATTATGCATCACAAGACCATCACGAGACTTGCAAGTTCCAAGCAAACAATTCAAACTCCATGATGCCTGACGTGCTTCACAAAACTCACATCAAGGTCACAGGTGCACGATTTCAATTGTTCAAAAATGTCTTCCATAGTGTTCAATAAATCATTCATATTATACTCTTTGTTCTAAACCCTGATTAATACAAAAAACTTTTCTAAA
>NW_007070581.1:5110-10441 GCF_000164805.1 Carlito syrichta
TGTATGTGTATATATTTTATCCTAACAAGTCTACTCTAAAAATCAAATAGTAGCTGTCACACTCTTGAACAAGGAAATGCATGGCCGCCATGATGGCTGTGGGCTGAAGCAGACAGAGTTTCAGTAATTAACGAAACAAAAGAAAACGTTCTACCTGGCTAGGGGCAGGGCGACAAAACTATCATGGTAATTTAGTTTCTAATCTTAGCCCTAGGGGAAACAGCTTTCGGGAACAAGTGCTGACTACCCAGTCTACCAGGAAATAGAAGTTAAAAAATATCTAGAAAGAAGTAAAACTTAGAAAGACAGAGAAAAATAATTTTTCCATCAGGTGTATGGAGATTTACTTATAAGTTTTACTGCCATGTATGCACACTGGTCACTAATCACACGCCAATATTATAGGTATAAGTGATATCCTATGTCAGAGGCGATCTTCCAGATGGGCCTTTACAGGTCTCAGCCATGTAGCTATAGATGTTGGCTCCCAACATAACACAATGCTGAACAGGAGAGATGAGAGTAGGCATCCTTCTCTTTTCCTATTTCCAGGGGAAATGTTTTCAACTTTTGTACATTGAGCAATATGTTGGCTGTGGGTCTATTGGAGATAGCTCTTACTATTTTGAGGAATGTTCCTTCTGTGCCTAGGTAGTCAATGGCTATTATGTGGAAGGATGCTGAATTTTGTGGAAAGCTTTTCCCTGCATCTGATGATTTTAGGTTCTTGTTTTTACATCTCTTGATGTGTTGCATTACATTTATGGTCTTGAGGATGTTGAACCAGCCCTGCATCCTGAGAAAGAAGCTTACTTAGCCACTGTAGATGATTCTTGAGATATGTTGTTGGATCCGAATTACTAGAATCTTGTTGAGACTTTTTGAGTCTATGTTCATCAAGGAGATTGGTCTGTCATTCTCTTTCCCAGGTTTAGGTGTTAGTGTGATGTAAGTTTCACAAAATGATTTGGGGAGGGTTCCATCTTTCTCGATTGTCCAGAATACTTTGGATAGGATTGGTATCAGCTATTCCTTGTATGTTTTGTAGAATTTGGCTGGGAAACTGTGTAGTCCAGAGGTTTTTTTTTTTTTTTGGCAGGTAGATTTCTTGTGATGGAGTTGATTTACTGGTTTGTTATTGGTCAATTTAGGGTTTCACTTTCTTCTTGCCTCAATCTTAGAAAGTTGTGTGGTGTCAGAGAGTCCTCCAATATATCTAGGTTTTTCAGTTTGTTTCTGTAGAAGTGTTCATAGAAATGTCAGATGATCTTTTGAATTTCTTCAGGGTAAGTTAAAACTTCATGTTTTGCATTCCTAATGTTGTTTCATTGACTTTTTCTCTCTTTTTTCACTCAATCTGGCTAGGGGTCCATCAGTCTTATTTATCCTGTCAAATAACAGCCGTTTGATATTTTTCTTTGACTTTTGTCTCCTATGTCTTGTAGTTGGGATTTTATTTTGGGGATCTGGATTCTCCTGCTGAAGTTAGGCTTTTGGTGGTCTTGCCTTTCCAGCTCCCTAAGGTGTGACATTAGGCTGTTCACTAATCTTTCATTTTCTTAATGTGTGTTGGTATGTAGAGTTATAATCTTCCCTCATATTGCTACTTTAATGGTATCCAGAGATTGTGGTAAGATGTATTTTCATTTGTTTTCAGGACTCTTTCAATGTCTGTCTCAAAATCCTTGTCACCCAGGAGTCATTCAGTTCATGTCTTTGTGTGTTTTGGGGGGATCTTGTTGGTAGTGATTTCATCTTTACTTAACTGTAGTCTGAGTTGACTCATGGTACTATGTCAACCCTGTGGAATTTTTTAATGGTTAATTTTTGGCCAAATGTGGTCAGTCTTGGAGTATGTTCCATGTGGTGATGAGTAGAATGTATTATCCATGGTGTTTGGGTGGAGTGTTCTGTAGATATCTATTGAGTTCATTTGGTCAAGCCTCAAGGTGAGATTTCAAAGCTCCTTGTTGATTTTTATCCTCAGTGATGTATCTAGGGTTGTGAGTGGAGTATTTAAGTCCCCAGATATAATTGTGTTAGGATCAATATCTTCTTAAGTTTACTTAGTAGTGACTTTATAAATCCTGGTGCTCCTATGTTAGGTGCACAAATGTTTAGCATGAACATTTCATGTCATTGGAGCTTTCACTACCATACAGACTCCCAGCCTTTACTCCTTGGTCTGTACTCAGATCTGTGCAGCTGCTTTCCAAGACTCTGTTTAATATTTAAGAAGAAACACAATTACGTCACTTTAAGTCAAAAGATATCCTCTAGGGAATCATACCCTGTGTACTGACTCCAAAAGGAAGAGGAAGTGAGACTTACCCATGTCCTTTATCTCCATGGAAGGAGCAGAAAGTGCCATTAGGGCTTAGACGTTATTACTTGCAGCCTCTATGTGGACAAATGTTGCTGTGAACCTCATACTGTTTTGCATCCATCTGACATCTGAAAGCTAGCCTGTGTTTTCTCATCTCTGTAATGAGAATGATTTTAGTCCTCTCTGAGATGACCTCTCCTTATAGGTTATAAAAAAAAAATGAGGACTGTTCTTCCACAGCTGGCCTTACGCCACAAACACCCTGAAGGTCTTTATTAAAGTCTAGAACATTTTCCATTCTGGATATCCACGTGCTCTGAATAAATCTCTGAAGGGTATCCTGCTCTGAGCTCCAGACTCTCTTTTTCTGCTGCTTTATGGCACTGTTATTGACTCTGTGTCCCTTCTTATCCCCTTGTTAGTATGAAAAGGAGTCCACTCCACAAATAAAGGACATTGACATTATCTGGACCCCACAACTAGGCACCAGAGAGCAGCAGGTGTTATCACTGGTACCCACCTCCCGGGTAGAACCATCTCACCCTTTACCAGCTTCCTGTGCTCCTACCAGGATGTCTCCACAGCTCCTGAGTTCCTGAAGCAGCTGTTCAATAGGTGAGCATCTGTCCATTCCAAGGCACAGTGGTGACTCTGACGTCTACTAGCTGTGTTTTGGGGATATCACTGCAGTTCTCTGAGCTCCAATGTGTTCCTGGAAGAAGTAGCTGGAAGGCCATGAAGTTTAAAAGATTCTTGTAGAGACTTAGTGGCCTAAGACATGGCAAGCTCATCCCTAGTGTTTGGCTCTGTGGAAAGGCTGAGTGGGCTGTTGTGGTTTATCTTGATTGTTTGTCTCTCTTCCCTCCTTGAAGAACCTATTTTGCAATAGGCCTCAATGGCCTTTGTTCCTCTACATCTGGAAGAGCCCAGAGAATGCACATCTCTTTTTTTCTTAAAGTATATTTTTAATTTTTTTAAAAAAAATTAATATATTTTAAGGATGTAGATTATAATTCAGGATTATAGGAATACAAGTGGTCATGGTAAAGTAAAGGTCCCCACTTCACCTGGTTTGAGATTAGGCATCTTTCCTTTGCTTTGAGAATCCTAACTGGTTATTGTCCTTGACACAGACAGGACTATGGTCCCTGGATGCTGACAGAGGCCCTAGGCACACTCCCACATTTGAGAAGTTTCTTCTTGGGAGTTCATTCATGAAACACACATATATTAAGCACTTTGTGCAGACACTTTTCTAAACACTTGGCATAATTGAATGAACACAGCAGATGCCGAACTCTGGCCCTCAATACTGCTTGAGGAGTCACACACACATAGTAGGCACCATAAACAGGTAATGGACAGTGATATTCATGTTCAGTGTGATGCCCTCATGGTCTCCTCTAGGTATGGAGGCATTCTTACAGATTCTGACCATGATGACAGATCCCTGGACCAAGTAGAAAATGGGTGTCTGTTGGGTCCAGAAAAGGGACCTATTGTCACCCTAAAAGTATGAAAGCATTCTATGGTTCTAGGCTGGAGAAAGACTGAAATAACCATGGGTCTCATACTTCTCTTTTTTTATTTTGTCACCCGCATGACTTTGCCCCACCAAGGTTCTTTGCAGATCAATAACACAGTCCAATGCACAGTATGGTCCCTGATATTAAGTCGTCACAAACACCACATGCTATGGAAATGTGCAGGGAAGACAATCACTCATTCATTAACCCCTAGATAATTTTTCTCATCATAAGGTATTAATATGTATTAACCCTTATATGCTCTCTCAGCTCCCCCAAAATGGACTCGAATTACTGCACCTCCTCAGGCCCCAGCTGGTCTTCCACCACTTGGCCACCCCCTCACCCCTTTTGGCCCTCCACATCCTCATGCCTTGACCCTTCCTACACCTTCACTCCCTACTTCCACCTCTTGCTCCAAGGAAGTCTTCCACCTATCAGGAATTGACCCACCCTCCCCAAATCCTTATTTCCCAATCTCAGCCGCTCTTACCCAGATCAGGCATAATGGCCACCCCCACACAACATCCAACCTCTATTCCAGCTCCCATTCTGCTTCCCAAAGGTCTCATACTGCTTATGAGTTTCACGAGACAACTGATTCTGGGGGCTCCCCAGCAAGAGTAAAGTATCCAGAGTAAGCTATGGGTGATGTTGGTATCCCAGGCCTCCTGCGAAAGATAGGAAAGGCTGGGCTCAGAGCTAGCCCCCAAGAGACCCATGCTCCACACAGTCCCATCCCAGCTCTGCCAGTCCTCCTCCAACCCATATTATCACCTGGTGAATCCACCAGAGAAGGCCCATACCTGGAATTAGATGAGGAACCTGTTTCCAGATCTGCCTGTAGCCACAGTGCTGGGTTCTCAGGTGCAAGGTAGTACATGCCCTGGGCCTTCAGAAAAAAAAATATCAAGGGGAAGTCAAGGACTTCAAGGGATTGCTTAGTCCTGCTGTATGACCAGGTCTTTCCCAGCCAGGGTATCTCAGAAAGCTGGATGGGGAGTGGTAGAGCTGTCCATTAGACAGACAGCCACATCCCAAAGTCCCAGGAACACACCAGGGTGCCATGTGAGGGCCATGTGGTGGAAAGCTCAGGCCTCTGACTCTGCTGCCTTCTTGCCATCTCTAGATTCATCCCATCCATTTTGGATACCTGGCCACACCGTGTCTATGGACACCTCAGAGATGCCGGTATTTAAACTCAAGTTGGTCCACATGCTGGTCTACTGGCCGGAATCGGGCCGACGTCCTCATGTGCGAATCCGAGGCCACCTGGTACTTGTGAAGCCCCAAGAGGTAGAGGCAGAAGGTAAGGTAATCTGTGAACTGGAAGGCCTTTGGGGGTTGGAATTCCCAGAAATTCAGTGTGGTTGTGTCTGAGTTGGAAAGGCTGGTGAAAAGTAACTGATGTTGCTGACACTTTTCCTCTTCCAGCTCCTGATGTGTGTCAAGGGACACAGGCAATACCAGTGCTGGCTC
>NW_007070582.1:0-2171 GCF_000164805.1 Carlito syrichta
TGCCGTGCAGGGCCCCTGCCGGGGCCGGGAGCCGCGCTGGGCCTACAGCCCGCTGCTGCGCCGCTGCCACCCGTTCGTGTACAGCGGCTGCGAGGGTAATGGCAACAACTTCGAGAGCCGCGAACGCTGCGAGCACGCCTGCCCTGAGCCGCGCGCGCTGCCCTGCCGCGCCTGCCGCCCGCGGAGCAAGTTGGTGCCCAGCCTGTGCCGCAGCGACTTTGCCATCGTGGGGCGCCTCACTGAGGTGCTGGAGGAGCCCGAGGCCGGTGGCGGTGTGGCGCGCGTGGCCCTGGACGACGTGCTCAAAGACGACAAGATGGGCTTGAAGTTCCTGGGCACACGCTACCTGGAGGTGACGCTGAGCGGCCGGGACCGCGCTTGCCCCTGCCCCAACGTGACGGCCGACGCTGGGCCGCTGGTCATCATGGGCGATGTGCGAGATGGTGTGGCCGTGCTAGACGCAGGCAGCTATGTGCGTGCGGCCAGCGAGAAGCGTGTGAAGAAGATCACGGAGCTGCTGGCCAAGAAGGCCTGCGAGCCTCCTGGCAGCCCCCTGGACGAGCCGCCTCAGTAGGCCCCAGCGTGCCTGCAGTGCTGGTCGCCGCCTCCCACGCACCCGCCTGGCCAGGTGGGCAAGGTCACCAGGGCGCACAGCTCATTCCAGGACCTCCCGCGACCATCCCTGCCTCCTGCCGGCCCCACACGGTGCCCAGGAGGCCACAGCACATGCCAGCCCCTGGCGGCAGGAAACGTTTTATTCCTCAGCAGGCTGGGCCAGACTCTCGAGCCACTCTGCCACCGCCCTGGGTCCAGCCTAGGAGGTGCTGGTGGTCCCCAGGGCATGGCCAGTGAGGCAGGGGTGGTGGTCTGGGCTTGGACCAACGGACCTTCAGCAGGGACACGGGCATGCAGGAGGAGGGAGGGGTCACTTCTTCCGGAAAACCAGGCACTTGTTGTTGGCTGGCATGTCCACCTGCAGAGAGGCCTTGCTGGAGGGACGGCCCTGGATCCCGAGAGGCCACCGCACCTCCAGCACTCCCCGCCTACCATGCGCTCCAGGAGCAGGCCGCTGGCCCGTCCCAGGTCCTCCAGTAGGGCTGTGTCACGAAGCCCCCACTCTGGGTTCCTGTAGGGAGAGGCAGATGGAGCTGAGGCTGGGAGTGCCAACCCCCCACCAGGCCCCCTCCTGGCCAGGCCCCCTCCCCATGGCTCGGACCTGCATCTGAGGGTCAGGTCGAAGTCCACGTTGCTCTGGGGAGAGATCTTCCCGTTGATGGCATAGGGCTGTGGGGACAAGGTCAGTCATTCCCCAGGGGGCCAGAGACAGGCTTGTAGCCCGTGTGTGGAGAATGCGATGTACACCCCTTTCCCCACCTCCAAGAGACCGGCTGGGTACAGAAAGCCTGGCAGGTGACAAGAGGGCTCCAGAGTGGAGGCCCAGACACGGTGAACGCTGGCGACAGCAGCCCGAGGAAGGGCTGCGGAAAGCCCTGCGGGAGGCAGGTGTTTTGAGGGAGGCAGGACCCAGGAAGGCGCAGCGTCTGCAGGGCAGGAGGGGGCTCCAGTGACCACTTACCCCGTAGGTGATGAGCAGAGCTTCATGCTTCAGCAAGTGTCCTGCGGCCCTGAAGAGGCCCTGGGGAGGCAGGACAGTGGTGAGGCAACCCCAGGCTCCATGGCCCGCCGCCTGGAGGCTCCCAGCCTCCATGGGTGCCTCTGGCATCCCGCTCCGCGCAGGGAGAGGTCCCCACCTCTGTACAGCGCAGGGGGCTGATATGCATCATGTTGACGCAGAGCAGCAGGTCCAGCGAACGCGGTGGGATCCCGCCCCACTGCTCCCAGTCCCAGGTCACGTCCAGATAGAGCGGCGCCTTCACGTTGGACAGGCCCTGGGCTCGGGCGGTGGCCGCGATGCTGCGGGAGGGAGGCCCGGTGGGCCTTGGCCAAGCCGCGCCCGTCCGACGCCCCACGGAGACTCGGGGTCGCCATGGAGTGGGCAGCCGGAGGGAGCCAGGCCCGCCTGCTCTCAGACCCCGGGGTCCCCGGGGCCCCCGCTCGGTCCCGGCCGTGCCACCAAGCCCCTCCCTCTCGCACCAGACCCCGGGTCCCCTCCCTTCCCGCCGGGCGCAGGGCCCCGTCTTCGGTCGCCGGGCTGGCCCGCCGCACCTGTC
>NW_007070582.1:2586-7512 GCF_000164805.1 Carlito syrichta
GGGGGCGTGGCCGTGCCGCCGCAGGGCGCGGCAGGAGTTGTGCCGCGGAGCGCGTCGGGAAGTGCGGTACTCTGCGGACTGTAACTCCCGAGAGCCCTCGCGCCGCCCCTTAAAGGCACCGCAGCCGCCCGTGGCGGCGTCGGACGCGGCGGGGCGGGGCGGGGCGGTTGGCTCGCGGACGCTTGGGTCGCTCTCCCAGGTGCTCGTCTCGGGCGCCTGCGCGGTTGGGGTCTCCTTTTCGGAGCTGATGTCAGCGAGAGCTCTTTTTGGAGATAGGAGAAAATGCATCAAAAACTACCTGCAGCCTGGGGCTCGCTCGTCACCCCAGCCCTCTGGGAGGCGGAGGCGAGAGGACGGCCTGAGCTCAGGGTTCGAAAACAGCCTGGGCCACGTGGCGAGACCTCGTCTTTGCGATAATTCAAGGAATCAGGCGGGCGTGGTTCCAGCTCCTGGGAAGGCTGAGGGGCAAAGGTGGCGTGAGCCCAGCGAGTCCGGGATGCGGTACCCGAGAGCGTGTCACTTCGCCCCAGCCTGGCTCGGCCTGGACGACAGCAGCCAAAAGAGAAAAACGAGCTGCGCCGCCCGGGAATCGAACCCGGGTCGCAAGAATGGGAATCTTGCATGATACCACTACACCAGCGGCGCCACCGACAGTAGTTGCTGCCCACGGATCCAAGGGATTGTGACGCCTCCCCCGCGCATGCGCCGCGCCACAGTCGCGTTGGGAAAGCCAAGACCCGCGGGGCGGCGGCGGCAGCGGGGGTGTCGCTGTCTCTCCAGGCGCCAGTCCTCGACCCGGTCTGCGCCGTGGGCAGGCGGGAGCCTCGCGGTCGGGGCAGACCCGGCGATGCTCGGGATTTCCCTGGACACTGCAATGACCTGCGCCCGTCGGGGCCCAAGGGTAGCACGAGGGCCCGGTGGCCAGAAGTCAAGTGCCTCCTTGGTGCCCAGGGGGGGTCCATATCCCAGCCTTGTTCCGGGAGACCTTGGGGACCGGGCTCTGCAGCCGGAATCAGCTCAGCCCTTTTGCAGGACTGCTTTTCATGTGTGAGACCACCCCATGCCCGACGTCACTCTGGCCTGGAATTGACGTTGGGGGTGCCCAAATCACAGGTGGATGAGGCCAGACCAGGAGGGCCGGCCAGACTCTCCCAGGAAAGTGACCAGTCGGGGGTCTGGGGAGTCCAGCAACTGGGGCAACCCTGCCAAGTGGACGCTGACATCGGGTGCATAGTGACACTAATGGTCCCTGGGCAGGCTTCTCTGCAACACCCCGCTCCCTGCCTGGTTCTGGTGCCTGGCCTCCTCAGGCGGTCCACAGCGCATTCTCCACTATTGCTTTTGGGAAGAGGTGCTCATGTCTCCCCTGATGTGCCAGGGCTGAGTCTGTTGAGCTGGGTCATACTTGGGGCCAGAAGACCCTCACCTGAGGCTGAATTTGGCTCCCAGGGTGGGCTGCCTTTCCAAATGAGTGTTCCTAAAACCACCAGTGCCCTGAGAGCCACAGGCCTGGATTCCATGCTGTGGGAGGGACATGGGGTCCCAGTCCTGCCCTCACAGAAGCACTAGCTGGCATCAGTGCTCCCTGCCTAGCCTAGATGCACCTTGCAGGAAGCATGGGCACTCCCTCTTGCACTGCCCCCTCCAGGAGCTGGCCTGTCTTAGGGCTCAGGAAATGCCTCCCGCCTTTCAGTCATCCTCACCAGCCGAAGGCCCTGCGGGTCTCTACCCACACTCCCAGTGGGTGACCCATGACATCTGGGGCCAGCAGCAAGGTCCAGCTCCTCTCCTGGGATCCAGTCCCATGTGCCCACCATCCCGTGGAGCACCACCCCAACCGGCCCCCCCAGCCCCCTGCAGTGCCTCCCTCCACGCCTTTCCTCAGGAGGTCAGGCTCCTGTGGCTATTGTAGGACTACCCCCAAACATGGAAGTAAAAAATAAAGGTGTCCGCTCCCTCCAAAGGCCCTGTGGGAGGACCCTTCCTTGCCTCCAACTTCTGGGGGCCCACAGTGGTCAGTGGCTTGTGGCCGCATCACACCCATCTCTGCCCTGGTCTTGCATCTACACCTCTCTCTCCTTTCTGAGGCCACCAGCCCCCACTGTTTCATCTCAAATCCTCTCCTTGGTTCTACTTACTAAGACCTGTTCCAGGTGAGGTCACATTCTGAGGTCCCAGGTGGACATATCTTTTGGGGTCACCACTAGACCCCCGATACTTGAACTTGGGGACAGGCTGAGCAATGCCTAGGAAACTGCATGGTAGAGGCTGGGGGGTTCCGGGGACTGCTGGCTACCCCTCCATTGGCAGAAACCCATCCTCAAGCCTGGTTGGTGAGGGCGCGGACTTTAGATCTGGAATAGTGATTAAGGATGACTGGAAACAAGCTTCATTCACCTTTTATTATTTTATTACTTTGGAGACAGGGTCTCGCTCTGTCACCCAGGCTGGAGTGTAGTGGCATGGTCATGGTTCATTGCAGTCCTGAACTCAAGCCTCCTACCTCAGCCCCCTGAGTAGCTGATATTACAGGTGTGCGCCACCACGCTGGCTAATTTTTTGATTTATTGTAGAGTCAAGGTCTTGCCATGTTGCCCAGGCTGGTCTCAAACTCCTGGGCTCAGGCAGTCCTCTCGCCTTGGCCTCCCAAAGTGTGGGATTACAGGTGTGATCCACCGCACCCAGCCTTCATTCAACTTGAACACAAAATCTTAGAATGTTCCTTAGAGTCTTTTCCAGAGAAAAGATAGGCCCTTATTTTTAAGGCCTTCCCCAAGTTCTTTGGATGCTAGCTCTGTCCTCATGCCAGGGCTACCTGTCCCCACAGCCTGCCCTCCCACTCCTTCAGCTCCCTGCTGCCTTGGGGGCCGCTGGGCTCTCCCCTTCCCCCAGTTCCACCTGCCCCTTGGCCTGTCAGGACAGTTCTGTGCCCACTGCTCCTCCCTGGGAACAATGTCATTGAGGCTGGGCATTTGGGCCTTGTGGCTGGCCCACTAGGGGTTTAAGCCAAGGCCAGGTGCTGCTGGGCTCTCATGCCCCACCCACTTTCCTTCAGTCAGCGGTGGGGGCCCACAGAGTGTGTCAGTGTGGAGGTGTGGGGGGGCCCTTCCTTCTCCACTAACTCAGCTGTTCCCACCCTCGGGTTGCAGGCCCCAAGGCCCCCGAACCCTGTCCTGCCTCTTCAGCATGTGCGGAAGCTCAAGTCCACGGGAGAAGCCCGGCAGGTTGCACAGATGACCAGCGACCATGCTGGCCATGAAGGTCATGCTCAGCCAGGCATGGTGGCTCAGCCTGTAATCCCAGCACTTTGGGAGGCCGTGGCGAAAGGACTGACTGAGCCCCGGGATTTGAGACTAGCCTGGGCAACTTGGTGAGACATCTCTACAACAAATCACAAAAACTAGCCAGGTGTGGTGGCACATGCCTGTAGTTCCAGCTACTTGGAAGGCTGAGGTGGAAGGATCGCCTGAGCCCAGTAGGTTGAGGCTGTGGTGGCTGTGAGCATGCCACTGCACTTCAGCCTGGGCGACAAGAGTGAGACTCCAACTCAAAAAACAAAAAATAAAAAGACACACTTGCTGCTCTGGTGCTGGTGGGGGGAGGACAGGAAAGGAACAGTTATGGAGGGATCAGTATGGCCAGTGAGGGCTCCTTCCCAGGGGGTATCTTAGACCTGGGCTTCCTGGATGTGGGCTCACCAGTCACCCCACTTAGGTCATGGGCCTTGGTAATTCCCCCAGGCCCAGCCTGCCCTGTGCAAGAGGCGGCCGGGGCAGGGAGGCCTTTGTCCTTCAGCCATGCCAGGTCAAGGAGCCACGTGAGAGGCAGGACCAAAGGATGGCCTGACCACTCTCAGAAGCTTCCCAGAGAGTCCCTAAGCAAGCATGGTTTCCAGGCAACTACCCAGGCACATGGGGTGGGTCCAAGAGGGAGAGAGCAAGCTGGCCCCCACCCCTGCCCTCTGCCCCAGCAGGGCCCCAGTCACAGCCCTCACGGTCTTTGGGACACTGTCACTGAGGTCCCCATTGCCCTGGTTGGTGAGCACAGACACTCCTCCCAGCACACAGATTCCCCAGCACGAGATGCCCCAGCACCGAGTTTCCGGCACAGAGACTCCCCCAGCACAGACCCTTCCCCCAGCACAGAACCTCCTCCCAACACAGGCATTTCCCCCAGCACAGACACTCTCCCCAGCACACAGATGCCCCCAGCACCAAGATTCCCCATCACAGACACTCCCCCCAGCACAAAGACTCCTCCTAACACAGACACTCCCCCCAGCACAGAGATTCCCCCAGCACAGAGACTCCCCCAGCACAGAGCCTTCCCCCAACACAGAACCTCCTCCCAGCATAGACACTGCCCCCCAGCACAGACACTCCTCCCAACATAGAGACTCCCCCAGCACAGAGATGACCCCAGCACCAAGATTCCCCAGCATAGATACTCCCTCCAGCACAGAGACTCCCCCTAACACAGGCATTACCCCCAGAACAGACGCTCCCCACAACACAGACTCCCCCAGCACTGAGACTCCCTTAGAGCAGACCATCTCCCGGTGCCCTGGACCCAGCAGCAGCCCGCGCGCAGTCGGGCGCCCGAGGCTCACCTGGGGGCCTGGCCCCGGGAGCTCCCGGCACCGGCCCCCAGGCCGCCAGGGGGAGGGGAGGCTTCCGGCCCCTATCCTGTCTGCGGGCTCAGGCAATCCACTTGTCTTGGCCTCCCAAAATGTTGGGATTATAGGCGGAGCCACTGAGCCCAGCCTTAACTTGGTGTTTTATTGGTCCAGAGGCATAGTTCTTTTCATTACTCCCTCCGACTTCTGAAAGATTACATTGTCATGGAGTTAGTAATTCATCTGTCCTTCTGCTTTGATGAGAGGACAACTTTTGAAAATAACTTGACTGTCTCTAAAGACTGCTATGT
>NW_007070582.1:8012-12924 GCF_000164805.1 Carlito syrichta
ACCTTGGGCTGCGGCTCGAGCCCTGTAGGGCCGGCTCGAGCCAAGGCCCTAGGAACGCTGCCCAGGACGCTGGCCCCCAAGGTCCCCCGTCCGTCTTTGCGGAGCTGGCGGGGAGGGGCGCGTGCTTCCCGCCCTGCTAGCCTGGCGCCCTCTGCCCTTCCTTAACCCGGGCATGCTGGGGCGCGGGGCCCTCCTTTCCCGCCGATACTCGGGAGCCTCCAGCCTCCTACCTTTCCTTGACCGTCCGCCCAGGGCCCTCCTAAGACTACAGGAGGCTCAGTCCTGGCCACTTTGACTTGCACGTGGCCATGACCTAGAGGTCAGACACCCCTGGGGCTGAACCTCTCACTTTTTTGGCTCAGGTCTCCGCGGTTATTTTCGTGAACAGGACGCATTTCCAGGACCTGTAAACTTGCTCTAGTCCCACACAGGCCATAGGGCTCCTGGGCTGGGGCCCCCTGAGGCAGTGCTGGGAGGCCTGGGTGGGGGGACCTGAGGAGAGGCGGGAGCTGGGTGTTCGTGCAGTCACAGGTGGGGTGTGCGGCTCAGCCTGCCTCTGCCCTTCCCGCCCGTATGGGTGTGGGTGCGTGGAGGGCTTCCTGCTGGTGGGAATGTTGACACTCTGGGCCTCCATCCTCACGGAGAAATGGCCAGGCCCAGGTACCTGCTGGAGAGGGAGGAGCAGCCTCCGGGGGGGGGGGCCTGATTCTGGGCTGTACAGCAACCTTCATGGACATCAGCCTGGGACCTCACGGCTGCCCTGCCTCCCAGGGGAGAAAACAGGCATGGCAGGGAGCACAGGGCTGGGGTGGCCAAGAGTCGCCCCCTTCCCTCTCCAAGGCCCCACTGCTGGGGAACACCGGAACAAGTAAGGGAGGTGTCAGAGAAGAAGGTTGCACTAAGCCAGCAGGGGTCTCAGCGGACAGCCTCAGCCCCACTAGATGTTGTCCCCAGAGCCCTTAAAGCCCCAGAGGACATCTGAGGTGCTCTGTCAGCCTGCCAGGTGGGACACACGGGGGCCTGCAGGGCTCAGCGGCTGGGCCCAGGCAGGGTATGTGCCACTAGGGCTTGCCGGCCCTGCTCCCCAGTTGCTGTCCACTCCCCCTTCTTGACATCCCCTCCAAGCCCAGGGCTGGGAACCTCTGTCAGCTGTGAGGCCTCGACAGGAAGGCCCTGCTCTGCCCCTGCACCTTCTCAGGGGTTGCCCTCTAAGCTGCCCCATCCCGAGCTTCCTACCGCCTCCTTTGCTTTCTCCTCAGCACCTTTCGCCTCCAAGGCTCCAGGAGTTGGGGCATCAGGGCTACCGCTCACCCTGGGACCCAGCTTCTGACCCCATAAACACACAGGCTCTGGTTCTGGGCAGGCACCAGTCTGGCCACTGCCGGTGACAATGACTAGACCATGCACCTTTGGCAATTCTCCCTCCTGATGAGAGATAGGCAAGGCAGTAAGATAAACTAAGGCGATACCGACAGGCAGTAGCTAAAGTGGGGCCAAGTGATCCCTGACAGCAGGGTCTTTGGGAGCGTGCAGGGACCACTACAGAAGGGATGGTGGCTGAGCCGCACAGGTGGGGAAGGGCAGTCTGTGGAGCCTAGGTCTGTGGCTGGCCTGGGTCATGGGTAGGGACTTTGTTGTCCAGATGACTGTGGCATCCTGATGCTGTCCCCACTCAACCGTACTTGACATGGTGGGTTGCTTCCCACGCCAGCCCAGGGCCTTGGGCTGAAAGATGGGTGGGTCATGGAGGGGATGGAAGGGGAGACTGTGTGGGCTGCGTGGGCCTGTGGCAGCTTCTCCACAGACAAGAGGTTGGCCGTCATCCATAGGTGCTTGCTGGGACCGGTGCCCTTTTCCGCAGAGAGCAGCAGCCTTACACAACCATAAACCATAACCTCTCAGGCTGCTTGCTGGCCAGTTTCTGCGCCAAGCCCCCCACTGCCCTGACTGCAGTCTTCCTTTTTGGAAATTGGTATCTAGCCTCTGATCATCCCCAGAGTTTTCAGTCTCTCTGGGTGGGAGCGGGTTGCAGGCAAGGGGGTTTTCCAAGTGGACACACTTTATTCCCTCTGGTTTGTGCAAACTCAGGCAGCAGGCAGGCCTGGAGGGGCCGCCCCTCCTGTGTGCACCTGCACGTGCAGACTCTCTGTGGCCACCAGGCCCTGCCGGCCCCGGGGCTGGCAGGGCCCTGTGCCCCTCAAGACGCTCCTCTCTGTTTTAGTGCCCCTCTCACCTGAGGAGGAACCCAGAGCGGCGCGGGGGCACCTGAGCCAGGAAGCGAGCAGGCCGGCCGGGACCGCGCGTGCCCAGCGGAGTGGCAGGCGCAGCCCAGGACTCCCGGCGCCCACCTCCTGCTGTAGGTGCGGGCCCCATTCCCTCCACGGCCCCGCCCCGGGCCTCCGTGTGCAGGGCTGGACTAGCTGCTACCAGCCAGGCCACCCATCCCTGCCTTGGGCCTGCCTGGCCAGGACAGGCTGAGTGACCTCCCAGGTTGGGACCCTGGAATGGCGTGTGTACCCACGGAGGCCATCTCATTCAGTTGCCCCTGGTCTGGGGCCCACGGGGAGTGGGCTGGGGTCGCAGTTACTCTCTCCCTGCTCAGCGATTGACCAGCCTGGTGCTCCCAGTGCATCCTGGGACCACTGGGGCCACTGGGGAGAGGGAAGGGCAGAGGCTGCCCTGTTCGTTCAGGCCCGTTCTTCCACAGAAGGGAGCGTCATTGAGGTGGAGAAGCTTCTGTGGGTCAAGAATGTGGCCATGAACGTCATCACGTGGGCGGGGTTGGGACAGAGAGACCTGATCACAGCTCAAGTCAAAGCCTGGGCTGCTGGAGGCCTGGCTGGTCTGGGCAGTGGGATGCAGGTAGAAACATGGGTACCCGCGAGACCCAGACCCTCGGAGGGGCACTGAGTGGGGCCCTGCTGGGGTCTGGGACACAAAGCTGGCCCCCCCACCCTACAGCCACCCACAATCACCTCCCTCAGGCCGGAGGGCTGTAGGTATAGGCTGAGTGGCTGGCGGGTTGGTGCCTGCAGGGGAGAGGCCTGGGCCACCAGCTGTGGCAGGGGCTGCTCCTGAGGTCTGCCAGGCAGCCCCTGGGCCTGGGATGGGTGCCGACCATGTCTGTCTCCTCCCTCTCCCACAGTCCGGGGCCGAGACTTGTGTTCAATCGTGTGAACGGCCGGCGGCCCACCGCCACATCCCCATCTCCCGAAGGGACCCAGGAGATCTACACACTGGCCCACGAGGAGAACGTCCGCTTTGTGTCCGAAGGTATGAGGGGGGCCTGAGCCTGTGCCTTGAGCATTAGGTTCCAGTGACATGGACTGCAGCCTGACTCCCAGCAGCCAGAGGACTGGGCTTTCCTTGGCTCTCGGCCCAAGTGTCCTGTGACCACTGAGCAAGTGGCCCACTCCTGGGTGGGGCTGGGGTCCAGGGTGACTGCCAGGACCTGGGAGGGAGATGGGGTGCCAGGGATCTTGCTTAGTCTTACTGCCCTCCCCCTACAGCCTGGCAGCAGGTGGCGCAGCAGCTGGACGGTGGCTCAGCCGGTGAGGGCGGGCCAAGGCCTGTGCAGTATGTGGAGAAGACCCCCAATCCCCGGCTGCAGAGTGAGCCTCCAATCCTGACCACCAGGGAATCTCCTCTTAGCCCCTCTGCCCCCAAGGAGTCCTCCCCAACATGCTTGTCCCCCGAGGACTCCTTCCAGCCCCTCTAATCCTGACCTGAGCTCCACCAGGTTTCAGGCCCAAGGGACTAGAGAGGGAACTCTGCCACCGGAACCCCTTTTTCCCAGTGCCTGCTACACTTGGAGTGCGGGTGAGGGGCTTGTGGTCAGCTCGAGGGAGAGACGCTGACCAGTCTGGTAGGCAGCATCACTGCCCAGCTTGCTCTGCCCACAGATTTTGTGCCCATTGACCTGGATGAGTGGTGGGCGCAGCAGTTCCTGGCTAGAATCACCAGCTGTTCCTAGCAGCTGCCTAGGAATAAGCCTGCCGCAGCGGACCCTTCACCAGAAGAGGACCATGGTGCCCATCCACCCACTGTGGCCTGGCTGGGCGCCGGCTACACCTGAAGTGCCAGCATTTGGACTTTCGTACCTGTGGCTCCCCTGGCCCAGCTCTCCCAAGCTGCCGGGGGTCAAACCTGTCTGACCTCAGCCCTGCTCACTGTGCCCAGGGACCAGCCCCTGGGGCTGGCAGGGAGGAGCTCCAGGCTAATAAAGTTGAGAAACTGCCCTTTTGGAGTGGCACTGATTTGGAAAGGTGTTGGGAGGTCCTCATGTCCAGTTCCAGTCCCCAACCTGGGACTCCAGGCCCAGCTCAGCCTCCCCCTGTAGCCCCATACCCTCTAGTACCCCTGGGCTAGCAGAGGCCACAGCACTGCCCAACTATGGCCTCTGGTGTCTTACCCAGCTGCCCTCTTGACAGAGGTGCCAGGGCCTTTGGCTGGTTCACTTTGCTCAGAAGTTTGTGGACCCCTCTGCCTCATACGACTCCATCGCCTTCCTCTCCTGTTGGCATTGTTGGTGCTCAAGGCACAAAGATGTTAAATCACTGGCCCTGAAATAGGGTCTAACCCCCAGCAGTGGGGCTGGGTCGTAGAACACCAGGTCCCGTTCTGAATCGACCAGGTCTGGCAGTAGGCCGCGGGTCAAGATGAGTGTGGGAGGCAGGCCCTCTGTAGGCACCGAGGGGCACTGGCACTGCTTTACCTGGTGGGCAGGGGCGGCCTTACCTGCCTGACTCTGAGGACCCAGAGCACCCTGGATGTCGACCAGGTGCCTCCAGAGAGCTAGAAAGCAGCAGGGTGAGGCCCAGCCTGGGCTGTTGGAGTGGTGGGCAGGCCTCTGCCCTACCTCGCCTCCCTGCTTGCAGCCTGCAAGCGCGGGCGTGTGTCCTGCTCCCGAAAC
>NW_007070582.1:13545-18165 GCF_000164805.1 Carlito syrichta
CTGTTCGCGTGGCGGTAATGAGTGTCGCGGGGGAGGCTCTGGGAACTCAGTCCCACTGGGAAGCCCCCCACGCCCGGGACGCGCGGAGGGTCTGGCGTGCGTGGCCCGGTCCTCGCGCCCCCGCCTCCTCCCCAGCGTGGTAGCAGCCGTTCCTCAACGTCTTTTTTTTTTTTGAGTCGGAGTCTCACTCTGTCGCCCAGACTGGAGTGCAGTGGCCGCTCTCGCCACCGCAGCCTCGACCTGCTGGGCTCCGGCGATCCTTCCGCCTCAGCCTTCCGAGTAGCCGGAATTACAGGCGCGCGCTATCCCGCCCGGCTGATTTTTTGATTTATTGTAGAGATGAGGTCTCGCCAAGTTGCCCAGGCGGGTCTCGAACCCGCGGGCTCAGGCCATCCACTCACCTCAGCCTCCCAAAGTGCTGGGATTACAGGCTGAGCCACCGAGCCTGGCTTCCTCAACATCTTTAGACACTTCAGGGTGGACGATTGTAAGCGGTCCACTAAGGGGGGAGACGTGTCCACGGTGACAGTGCGTTGGCTGGGGACTTCGCAGCGGAGCCAGGCGTCCTGCCTCTGTTCCTGGGAATCTCCCTGAACCCCTGTCCCGGGCGCTCCTCCCCAGTGCTCCCTGGTGTGTCAGTGGACCTGGGCGCCTACCTCTTTCCAGGACACGACCTTGTAGGGCACCGTTTATAGCATCCGGGGCTCCATCTCGGCCGCCAATTACATTCAGCTCCCCAACACCAGCTCCCAGTCCCTGGGCTGACTGGGCGATACCTGTATGTGCTCTTCCAGCCCCTGCCCAGCAAGCACTTCATCGTCCCCTTGGATGTGTCCTCTGAGGTACTGAATCCAGGGTGGGAGCCGCTCATGGGCCCCTGCGCCCTGACACCCTGCTCTTCACAGCCATGCTCTGTCTCCCAGGACGGCCAGGTTATCCACGTGTCTTTCTTCAATCTTTTCAAGGAGTTTAAGCCCACAGCCACGTGGCTTCAGTTTCCTTTCATCTTTGAGGTCAGGGGGTGCAGGAGAGGTGACACCGACACACGGGGTGTGAGTGGTCCTGAGTGCCCTGAGGGAGATAGTGCAGGCCCAGTTAGGCTCCATGCCCTGGAGGGCACAGGGCTGCAACTGTAGGAGTGGGGGCTGTCAAGATGGTGGGCGCTGACCTCTGGTGGCTGTCCTGCAGACCTGGTGGGCATGGCTCCCTGTGACACTCGTTGAACCTGCCTGCAGCTGGACCTGCATGATATCCTCCTGGTCTACCTGAACCAGCATTACACTCACCTCAAGAGCATCAGGCTGTATGCCAGCCTGCTAGTCAGGAACCTGTACACCAGTGACCTGTGTTTTGACTCTGGTGAGGACCATGCTCCTGCCCTGTGCCCAGCTGCAGACTGCCCTCCCCCTGCTCACTGTCAGCTTCCAGATTCTCCCACACCCCAGGTTCTCAACCCAAAGTGCTGTGCTGCTTTTGAGCTCTATTGTGGCACGGCTGGAGGTGGTGCTGGGGTGGAGGTGGTGTCTGGGTATGGGCTGGTGGTCGGGCAATGCCCTAGTGAGCCCCTGGTATGTGGAGTCTCGCCTGGAGCTGGGAGAGGTAGCTAGCCAGGCTTCCTTTGACCTGGGATGACCCTGTTCCCCATAGCTGTTACTGTCCCTGGGGCTCAGCGGACAAAGCTGCTTGTCACTCCTGTGCTTCGGGAAATGGCATTCCTGGTGCCGAAGGGGGAGAACTGGCATGACCACTACCTCCATATCCAGTAAGCGACTGTCCTTCTCAACGAAGCTTCTGGGTGGTGAGAGGGTAAATGGCTGACTCTTTCTCCCTGTTGAGGTTCCCAAGTGACAACCTGAGAGGACCTCCAGAGCCGATCCAGATGTGCTGCTCCCCTCCTGAGGCAGGTGGGCCTGTGGGGTTAGTGGGGACCTAGCTCAGGCCTGTAGGACTCACGCTGCTCCTCTCTTGAGGCAGGTGGGGCTGTGGGGTTGGCAGGGCTAGGGCCAGGCCTGCAGGGCATGTGCTACTCCCCTCTCAAGACAAGTGAACTTGTGGGGCCGGCAAGGACCTGGCTCAGGCCTGCAGGGCATGTGCTGCTCCCCTTGAGGCAGGTGGGCCTGTGGAGTCAGCAGGGAAAGGACTGGGTCTGCAGAGCACATGGAGCTCAGTAGGAGAAAGAAGGACAGGGAGGAACCCAGGGGGTGGTGACTGCACCTGGTGTGTGCCTAGGGCTGCCTGCCTGCTGGTCATTAGGGTGCCTAGAACTTGGGAGGTCTTTGAGAGGACATCCAGGGGCCCAAGCTCATCCAAGAGGGGGTTCTGGGGCCTGGTGGAATGGTGGGCAGCAGCTCAGGTTGGCTTCTCTCCTGTAGAGCGAGCAATGTGGAGCGGCTTGCTGTGGCCCCAGTGCCTGGAGGTCTTGTCCCTGCCCGCCATCTTTGTGCTGGGCTCTGCCAGTCATGGGGCCTCTGCTCTGTTGCAGTCCTCCTGGGGCCTGTACCACAGCTGCCCCCTTGCCTGGTGGCCTTCAGCAAATCCCTGCAGGATGGCGTGTTCCTCACGGCCCAGATACCTAGTCCCGCAGTTGTGAGAGCTCCCTCCCTGCGACACTGGGTTGGGTGTTGTGGTGCCAGAGTGCTGATGGGCACTTGTCCCCCACAGTCTTGCCAGGCCCTCTCAGTGTCAAGATTTCTTCCAGAGATCAGCCTGTCCTGTAAGCTCAGAGGTCTGCAGTGCAGTTGGTCCCAACATCTGTAGCCAAGAGCCTTCATCCTGGGTAGAAGTGTCTCATGGGCACACGGCTGCCTCCAGCGTCCCTGGGTTTGCTCGTGAGTCTGCTGAGGTGTTCATGGTCCAGGAGGTGAGTGCCCACCTCTAACCATGTGGGTGTGGGTGTGGGTCCGGGTCCGGGCAAGTGTGGGTCGGGGCTGCCAGGCCTGGCCTGCGTCCACTGGGAGCAGCACTGGGGCAGGTGGGCTTCTGCTAATCTCTCCCTACCCGGCCTCTTGTCAGAAAGCAGAGTTGGTAGGAGGTAGCTTCCAGCAAGATCCTCTTGGCAAAGAGTAAGGAAAGGCTTGTATTTGCCCGACTCATGCCATGCTCTGGCCCCAGGGGTCTGTGGGGCCCCTGAGAGGTCTGGCACTGCAGCCAGAGTCCCAGCTTCTTATTCCAGAGCAACCAGCAGAAGCCACCCAGGACGAAGGCGGCTTTCTCAAGGGGGACCAGCCCGGCAGGGGCAACACTGGGGGATAGGCTGCACCCTCCTGGCTCTTACCGTGAGTCTGCCTGCTTCAGGACTTCTTCCCAGACCCGATCCTGAGGCTCAAGGCGGTCATTGACTTCGGTGGCCACAGCAGCAAATGGGTGAGCGCTGTGCTGCTTCCAGGACCGCTCTTGTTCAGTGGTGTGGGCATCAGGCACCCAGAGGGGAATGGGAACAGCTCTAGTTGAGTGGTGTGGGTGTCAAGCACCCAGAGGGACACGGGGAGGCCCTGAGTCCCCCGAGGTGGCCATATGCGTTCCGAGCTTCCTCTGGGCACTGGGATCCCTTCACCCTGCAGAACCCCTGCAGCTCTCCCTCTGCCCTCAATGGCCTGCCCCCACCCCTCACCTCCTGGGTGCGAGTGGGCTTTGGGGTCGTGGCTGTCTGACGGCACGGGCTGGGCTAAAATGCTCCCAGAGCACCGAGCGTCGCCTCATACCTTTGGCTCTGACAGGCATGGTGCATCAGTGACTGAGCCGCGTGGGCAGGTGGGGGTGCAACTTGTGGGACCCTGGTGGGCAAAGTGGGCATTCTGGGGAGCCACAGTTGGAGAGGAGGTGGCCTTTCCTTCTGCTTAGCAGCCCAGGATCTCATCCGGCTCTCAGGATGCAGGCTCAGTCCTGGGGGGCCCTTTGTCACCCAGACCTGAATTTCCTACACCAGAGGCAGAGCTTAGAGGATGGGCGCACATGCACTTGCTGTCATTCTTGTGACATGTGTCCTGTTGACATGTGTGCATGTGATGGGAGGGCCCCGGGGCAGCTGTAGGCCTGGTTGTATGTGGGGTCTGCCATGCTCTCTTCCTGGGCTGGATGGGAGACAAGGCTGACCTCTAGGTAGCCAGGAGGGACCTGGGTGCTGCTGTGACTCAGCCCTGCCCCCTCCTGCCAGGCCCTGTGGGCCAAGGACGGATTGGCTGTCTACCCCTGCCATGTGGTCATCATAGTCTGGCACGTCTGCACTGGGGAGCAGCGCTTCTTCCTCGGCCACATGGACAAGGTGGGTGTGACCTGACCTGGGAGGCTCACTGCTGAAGGCCACCATGCCCACCTCACCCTCCTGCCACCTCAGGTCTCTGCACTGGACGGGGGCAGCTCGCTGTCCCCACACTGTCTGCTGCTTCAGGTAGACACGGAGTGCCTCCAGGAGGAGGGGAGAGGACAGCCCAGGAGATGCTGACCCCTCTTCCATGTCCGCAGCTTTTCCGACAGTGGGGCCCTCCTCTGTGGGGTCGGCAAGGACTGCCACAGGAGAACGGTAGTGGCCCTGGGGGGCAGTCCTATCATGTGGCCATGGCAGCCAGGGTGCTTTCTCTTCTTTTTTTTTTTTTTTTTTTGAGTTGGAGTCTCACTCTGTTG
>NW_007070582.1:18292-31566 GCF_000164805.1 Carlito syrichta
CCCGGCTAATTTTTTGATTTATTGTAGAGATGAGGTCTCGCTGCCCAGGCGGGTCTCGAACCCGCAGGCTCAGGCAATCCACTCACCTCGGCCTCCCAAAGTGCTGGGATTACAGGCTAAGCCACCGAGCCTGGCTTGCTTTCTCTTCTAAAACCTGTCTTTGGGTGTATCCACAGGATTGCAGGCTCCCACTCGGCCTCTTCCTGGGCAGGGTTCCATGGGTCCTGGGCTCCATGCACTCTGGGAGCATGTTATCCACTGCCCCACCTGAAAGACCATGGAAGGGTCCCGTGTCATGCCTCGACTTTCCGCTCTCTACACACTCCTTCCGCTCCCTGCCCTGAGTCGGTGTCTTGATGGCTCGTTGTGTTCTCATGGTATGATGTGGTTTCGGGGTGTGATGTGGTTTCGTGGTGCCTCAGCACCGGGAGACTGACCCGTGCGTGAGAACAGTGGCACCTTCAAAGGTCTGACATGTCCCTGACATTTCACTGTGGGCTTCCTCTTGCTTTTTGTCTGCCCTTTCCTCACAGGTCAGTGTTTTCTCTTCTGAGGAGGGGCTGTGGCTCTGTCAGGGTCCCAAAGCCAGCCACAACTTGGGGCAGGCGTGGGGGGCTGTCTCCTCCCTCAGCCTCACAAGCTGGTGGGGCTCAGAGGGCCTCCTGGGTCAGGCAGGTTGAGGGAGGGCCCTGGCTGGGCACTGTGGCCTAGAGCTCAGCGTGGGCTTGTTGCAGATGGTGGTGGCTTGGGGCACAGGCCAGGTGGGCCTCAGGGGCGAGGTGGTCGTCCTGGCGAAGGTGCACACAGACCTCAACATCCAGGCCTCCCGCTTCACTTCTTCCGATGAAACCAGGTGACATAGCCAGCCCTCCATGGTGTTGGGACAGGGCCTGAGCCCCTCTGCTCCTAGCTCGAGGTCCCTCATTCACAGCTCTGTCTGTGTCTCCTTGTGGTTTGGGCACTGGGCCTTGCTTACTCATCGGCCTGCGGGATGGCGTCATGCGAACGGGGCAGTGTGCGGTTGTGGCGACTGTGCTGGCAGGGTGCTGCATTCCTGCCCTCTGGACCTGGGGGAGTACCACGCGTTGCACTTCCCCGACCTCGCCTTCAAGTGGGCCCCAGACGGGTGCTGGGAGACCGTGACCTGCACGCTGTGAGTCCCGCTTTTCCCACCTAGCCTGACCCTGTGTCCCCGTGCCCTCTGCCCTTGGGCCCCCCTTACCCTCCTTCTCTGGCAGCTGTGTGTGTAACCGCAGTGGTCACATCCTGGAGGTCAACCCCCACCGCATGGCTGTGAAGGCTACCAGCTGCCTGTTGCCCACACAAACTCCAGGTGACTCCCACCTAAAGAAGCAGGCCTTCAGCTCAGGTAAGGGACACCAGTGGTATGAGGGCAGCAGTGTTGATGCCCAGACACTGACACCCTGGCTTCCAGGCCCCTGCGTTGCCATCAGCAGCCTTAGCATCTCCTCGGCTATGTGTGCTATGGGCTCTGAAGATAGCTACCTCTGTCTCTGGCGCCTGGATTTCTCCTCCGTGCTCCTGGAGGCAGGTGAGGCTGGGCATATGCACTCCTGGCTTGGGGAATGCCTCCCCTGCCACTGAGGTGGGGGGGAGCCATTGGAGGACCTGCAGGGTAGTGGGAGGGCAGCACTGTCCCTGGGCTGAACTGGGAGTCACAGGGCCAAGGGACAGTGTCCTGAGCCCTGGGTTCCACTGTACCAGGACTTCCCATGGATGGAAGGGCCCAGTGGGTGGTGGGTGAGGCCTCTTCCAGCCTTGAGAAGGCTGGGGCTCTTAGAAGCAAAGATTTCTTTGTGTCTTGGGGACCTGGATGCCTGGGCAGCTGTAAGCCTATCTGGCTCAGCTCTGGTGCCTGGCTGACCTGCCCCACCCACAGAGCACAAGGTCACGAGGGCCCCGTCAGTTTAGTCTGTGTCGATTCCAACGGCTTCCATGTGCTGCCCGCCACCTCGGGCCACCGGGGCTTCCTGGACATCCCCTCCCGGGAGTACCATGTGCATACTCACACCCACACAGCCCCGGTGCTGGCATGCTGGCGCTTTCCATCGAGCCAAGCAGGAGACAGCTGGCTACCGTATCTTGGGACCACACCATCCGCGTCTGGAACATGGCCACCCTGAAGCAGGTGGGGCATGGTGGGGCAGGCATGACAGGGAGGGCATGGGAGGGCCAGGGGTCTGCCAAGGGGGTGTGTGGGGAAGGGGTCTGCAGGGAGGGACCTCAGGCCTTCCAGCCTGCGTCAGACCTGGCGGGTTCAAGCCACCTGGAGAGCCTCTCATCCCTTGGGTTCTTGTGGCCACCCTTGCCCACCCCTGCTGTTGCCTCCACCCCATAGCTGTATGACTTCATGTCACCTGCTGAGGCCCCATGTGCCGTTGCCTTCCACCCTATGTGGCCGACCTTCTGTGGTTTCAGCAGTGGAACTGTGTGTGCTTTCAGCCTGGAGGCCACTGAGTCCCTGATGGAACACAAGTGGGTGCCCAGCTGGCTGCCAGCCCTCCGGGAGGCTTGTGCCACACAGAGACCCCACAGTGGAATCTGGGATACTTTGTGGGACCCCTGGGAGAGTACAGCTAGGTAGAACAGGGCTGTTTGTGGACAGGTCAGCCTTGCCTGAAGCCTGCCTTCTGCTGCCCTGCTGGATGTTCTGTGACCAGACCAGGTGGCTGGCAGTCCCTGACAGTATGACCCTCAGGGCTCCCTCTTCCTGGCTGGGCTCCAAAACAGGCTGGTGGGTATCCCGTGTATGCACAGGTGTCACCGAGGAGCCATCACTGGCCTGGTTGTCACTCCTGATGGCCACCTCCTGTTTAGCTCCTGCTCCCGGGGCACCATGGCCCAGTATGACTGTGCTGTCCCCCAGTGCAGCGTCCTCCATGTGGCAGGTGGGCCCCCACGAGCCACCCAGGCTGGTCCTGAGGGCGAGGAGGCCCTAGGCATGGTTCAGCCCAACACCTGGACCCATAGGCCTAGATCCTGGTCCATTGGCTGGGTCCCGTGCAGAGTTGTGTGGCTGTCTCCAGTAGTCTTGTCCACCTCTGGGAGGAATGTTGTTTTAAGGGTCACCAGCCCCACAATCCAGAGGTCAGCGAGGGCTTGTGCCCGTGGAGGAGACAGATGGCCCAAGCATCAGGGCAGCAGGTAGAGGCATCCACCCTCTCCTGTGGCTGCCATAATGGGCTGGCCAGGCAGTCACTGGTGATCACTCCTGGCCCACAGGGACTCTCAGCTTCCTGGCAGTACCTGGCGCTCCCTGGCATGTCGGCACCCTTATGCCCAAGCCTCCGAGGGACCTATCATCTCTGGGTTGTTGTTTCCTGAAAGTGGAAGCAGGGTGGGGTGGTGGCTTCTCTGGCCCTGGCCTGGGTGGGTGTGCCTAGGTGCTCCCCCTGCTAATCCATCTGTTCTTTGCCGCTGCAGTGAATGTAGCCTGCCAGGATGCCTCCCCAGGCCCCTGCACACTTTCAGTCAGCAGGGACAGCCACCTGCTGGCCTTTGTGGGCCCCTCCAAGTACACGAGGACTGTCATGGCCTCAGCCTCTCTGGATGAGGTGGGTCTTGGGGCCTTCTGGGTCCAGGGTGATTGGGCCATGTGTAGCTGGCTGCAGGGCCTGTCAGCACTCCCTGCCTCTCTGGGATATCCTGGCTGCTCCTGCCACACAATTCTGCATGGGTTGGCAAGAACCCAGGGGTAGGCAGGAGGCCACAGTCATAGGAGCCACACCTCATGGTTGCAGAACACACAAGCCATGTGAGGTGCAGAGCTGACTTTGCTCCCAGTGTGAGGTCAGGCACTGCCCAGCACCATGTGCATGTCCCAAGGCCACCTCTGTCCTGAACCCGGCTCTGGGTGTCACCAGCTTTGCCTGGAGGTGCAGACCAGCGATCACTCACTGCTCTCTCTCAGCTGCTACAGGTCGATGGCAGCATCCCGGACCTGACTGCAGGCCTCCGGGACTCAGCAGTGGCTGTGAGCTTCAGCCCTGTGGCCCTGGGCCACCTGCTGGTGTCTACCTCGTCTGGCAGAGTTGTGGTGCTGGAAGCCAAGTTGGGCTGCACCATCCAGGAGGTGAGCCCTGGGACTCCGGCCAGCAGTCTGGCCATCTCTGTCTTTCCTGGGCTCAGCCTCTGCATCTGCAGGCCCTCCAACCAGCTGGAGGGGCGGGTTGCCACACCCTGGGAGGAGGTTGGGCCCAAGGCCTGCTGATTCTCTTCCAAGAAGCAGCATTCCCTGGGACACTGTGTTGCAGCTGGCCAGCCCACCCCATGGCCTGCCCCTCCCTGGCTCTCCGCAAGGATGCCTGCCTCTTGCTGACTATTGCCGGCCAGGCTGTCAAAGTGTGGGACTACTCAACTCAGGCCAGCCCAGGCTCCCGGTGTGTGTCATGGGCAGGCAGCTGGGAGATCCTGGATGCCCAGGTGGAGATGGGACAGCGTGGCTCTAGGGGCAGGGGACGGGAGAGTGGAGCATGGAGCATGACCCTCCCAGGACCCTCTGTGCCTGGGAGGGTCACAGTGAGCTGGGAGGAGCTCACTGCCAGACTGGAGGCTGGATCACAGCTGTGTTCCCAGCCACACCTTGGGGTCCCCCAGAGCCTGTGCAGGCTGTGGCCTTCACCCCTGACCAGCAGCAGGTTCTCAGTGTGGGGGACGCCATCTTTCTCTGGGATATCCTGGCTGCTCCTGAGAGGCAAGTGTCCACCCCGACTGTACCTGCCTAGGCCTCCCGCTAGGCCCTCTTGACACCCTGTCTCTTTGCCTCTCCCGTGACCGAAGCTTGCCTGGGTCTCCGCAAGCCTGCAAGACCAGTGAGTAGCCGGAGCTGGGTTGGAGGAGCAGGTGTGGAGAGGCTGTAGGCACTGTGCTGACACCAGGGATTGGTCCTGTGGCCATGTTGGTGGCATGGCACTGCTTGTTTTTCTATGGCCAGGGAGGCTACCTTGTGTGCCCTGTCACCACCACGGAGACCATCCTCCCCCACAAACTCTGCCAGCCCCTGGCCCTGAGCGCCATGTGTCTCCTTTTCCCCAGGCCTCAGCACAGGACAGCGGGAGGACGTGGTGTCTGGGGACAATGGGCTCCCCCGGCAGAAGGTTCTGGAGCCATCCGAGGCATCCCTGCCACGGATGGGCATCCGTGCTGGGCCTCCTGGAGGTGGAGATGGTGAGGGGCGGGGCTTTGGGAGGCCCTGGGAGGCCTGGGGCCTGGCTCTGTGGGGCATGGTGTGCCATTGCCTCTCATGGGGGTGTGGGTGGGGGCAAAGAGCGTAGGCTCCTTCTCTTTTTTTTTATTTTTGAGTTGGAGTCTCACTCTGTTGCCCAGACTGGAGTGCAGTGGCCGCTCCCAGCCACCGCAGCCTTGACCTGCTGGGCTCCGGTGATCCTTCTGCTTCAGCCTTCCAGGTAGCTGGAACTACAGGTGCGCGCTACCACACCAGGCTACTTTTTGATTTATGTAGAGATGAGGTCTCGCCAAGTTGCCCAGGCGGGTCTCCAACCCGCGGGCTCAGGCAATCCACTCACCTCAGCCTCCCAAACGCGCGGGATTACAGGCTGAGCCACCGAGCCCGACTGGCTCCTTCTCTTTTTGTGACTTCTAGGCACATTCTCCAAGTTGGATGAGGAGGGGCCCTGTGAGGAGAGTCGTGGCCTTGAGGGGCTTCGCCAGGCCCCAGGCCCACCCTTGCTGATGAAGAAGGAGGCCGGCGAGGCTGGAGACAGGACCTGGGAGGCTGCAGTGGGCTTGCACCTCCCCATCCCTGTGGCCAGCCCAGTGAGCAGTGGAGGGCAGCGCAGGGATCCCTGGGGACCAAATTCTAGGTGCAGGTGGCCTGAGGGCAGGTGGGGTGGCCCCTGTACAATGAGGCAAGGCCACCTCTAGGACCTACGGTGGGTGTGGGTT
This sequence comes from Carlito syrichta, assembly GCF_000164805.1. Classification (NCBI taxonomy): domain Eukaryota; kingdom Metazoa; phylum Chordata; class Mammalia; order Primates; family Tarsiidae; genus Carlito; species Carlito syrichta. Next base: position 24,218 of record NW_007070582.1, read on the forward strand.
AGGGTTCGGTGGGTGTGGCAGGACGAAGCTTAGCTGTGCCTGTGGTCTTGAGCATTGGCCCCACCACATGGTTCTTGCCATCCAGTAGGGTGTCTCTGAAACGCTGCCAGGCAGTCTGATGTCTTGTGGCTTCTTCCTCTTCCTTGCAGGTACCTGGAGTACCAGGAAAAGGGGGGCCCAGCCCCTCACCTGCCTGAACTCCTGCAGGCACTTCCTGGCTTGCTGCGAGGTCTCCAGGTCTGCTGAGGTCAGCCGTGAGCCCTGCCGCCCATGCCAGGAGTGCTTTCCAAGAGCCCTCAGGGTCTCCAGAATCTCCTCAGGCTGCTCGTGGTCTCTCAGGCTGACAGTGCTCTGGGCCGCGGGCCTGTCACCCTGAGGGTCCCCTCTTCCTCCAGCACCCACACACACGCTGTCCCCTGGCACTCAAACCAGACCCCAGTGATGGTGTCCTGCCCACCTCTTCTCTCCCCAGTCGCTGCCCTTGAGTGCCCCGAGGCCTGTCCCTTGGACATCGAGCTTGGTGGCTCCCATGCCTCCTACCCTGGCTTCCCCATCGAGGCCCCTGTGCCCTCCGCAGCTGTCTCTAGGTGTCCAAAGCAGCTCCCACGTGCAGGCTTTCGGCCAGGAATCAGCTCTGGTTCTGTTTCCTCACAGGGGGCCTCTTTCCCTCCCTCCAGTGGCAAGTGACTGCGTCTGAAGGCTGTCATAGGGTACAGTGGGGCTGGGCAGGCCAACATGGTCTGGAGACCGGACACAGGTGGGGACCGAGAGCCCACCCACGGGCAAGAGGTGTAGGCGGAACCTGGCCCTGTCCATTCCAGACTGGACCGTCGGGTCAAGTGTGCGCCCAGCCATGGGTTTGGGGTACTGTGTTCTTCCAGTGATGCCTCCTGGCTCCAGCCCACATCGCATGCAACCCCATGACTGCTGATTGACAAGGAGGATACACCCTAGGGACACTGCTAACCCTTGGGGCCCTGTCTGCCCGCATAGCCCCAGCATCACCCTCCCCACCCACAGGCTTCTTTGCCTACACATGTAGCCGCTTGGTGGTGGTAGAGGACCTGCACTCTGGCACCCAGCAGCACTGGCTTGGCCATCCTGAGATCTCCACTCTGGCCCTCAGCCACAGTGCCCAGGTGCCTACCCTGTGCGCCCTCTACCCCCAGGGCCGCAGCACAGCGGAGTGCCAGAGACGGTGATGACTTGTCCTAGCCTCCTCTCCCGTCAGAGCCAGCAAAGCCAAGTGGGCCCAGCTGGCCGCACTCTCCCTGCTGACTGCTTGCTCTCCTGCCTGCCCTCCTGCCTGCCATGTTCTGGTCTCTGCCTCAGGCTGCAGCAGCATGGCTGCCCACTGCCAGATCCATGTCTGGGATGTACCTGGGGTCCTCTGCCGGCATCTCATGTCTCACCACGACACTGCTGTGCAGGTCCTGGCCTTCTCACTGGACGATGGGCTCCTCACCATGCTGGTTCTGTGACAGGGCAGGCGCAGGGCAAGGGTGCCCCTGGATCCCTGGGTCTGGGCCTTTGCCCCTGACGCAGCTGCCCCTGATGCATCTCCCCCAGGGGACCATGATGACCACACCCTCGCCCTGTGAAGCATGGCCACCTATGACGTCGTGTCCTCCACCCACCTCTCGGAGCCAGTGCATGGCATGGCCTTCAGCCCCTGGAATGCTGGCGAGCTCACCTGTGTGGGCCAGGGGGCCATCACCTTCTGGCTTCTGCGGCAGCGCAGTGCAGACCTCAGCCTTCAGGTGCTGGGCCACTGGGTTGCGCGCTTGGGTCCAGAGTCGGGTTAGGTGGTAGAATCTGGCTGGACCCCAGGATGTGCTAACCCACAGCCCCTCTTATGCCCTGCCAGGTGCACCGAACGCCAGCCCTAGAGTAGTGGGGGCCAGCAAGCTGACCTCGCTCTGCTATGGTACACCACCACTGCTCTACTGCGACTCCAGCTCTGGCCAGGTCTGCATGTGGAACGCACATGCTGGCTGCTGCTTCCTGACCTGGGAAGCAGACAACTGCGAGCTTGGTGGGTGCCTGATAAAGTCCCTGTGGCCCCTCAGGGTGCATGACCCTACTTGGGACCTTGTGGTCCAGAGTGTCTGGAAAGTGGCTCATGACCCAACTCCCTCGCCCTCCAGGAGTGCTGCTGTGCTCAGGCTTGCAGGTGGTCAGCGGCAGCAACATGGGGCGGCTGCACCTGTGGACTGTGAAGGCCATGCTGGAGCTGAGGTATGAGGGCGCCAGTGCCAGGTGAGCCATCCTGCAGGCCCACTGTCTCCCAGGTGAGGTCTGCTCCCCTCTGGGGGACATGGCTGGGTGTGGCCTAGGGACAGGGATGGGCTCGAAGCCCCTGGCTTCATGGGCACTCACTGCCTCCTTGGGATCCCAGCTAGGCCCAGGACATTATGGCCACGGGCCTGCCTTGGCTGAACACAGCAGCTGGCTCTTATTGGCCTTCAGACCTGCTGTCCCTTCCTCTGCACCCTCAGGTCCAGCTCTGTGTTCATGGAGCACAAGCTGACCCTGGATGGGGCCGTTGTGAGCTCCAGCTTCAGTGACAGTGTGGACATGGGTGTTGTGGGCACTGCAGTGGGCATGCTCGGTACGTCAGCTGGGCTGAGGGCAGTAGCACCCAACTCATCAGCAGCCACAGGAGCAAGGTGAGGCTGTCCAGCCTGGACGGGGTGGGCAGCAGGCCACATGGCACCTCCCACCTGCCCGTTCTGTCCCCAACCCCGACTTAGTTCTGGGCTGGCCATCACTGTGGCACTTGAGAAGTTGCTCGTGTTTTCTGGGTGGGGCCCTTGCACACATCCCCAGAGGCTGTCCTGTTGCTGGGCGTGGGATCCAGGGAGTGCCTACAAGGGGTTGCCCGACAGGCCTTGGGTCTCCTGAGCTCTTCCTCTCCCTCCACTGGTTTTTTTTTTCCTTGTAATGTGCTTGTTGGAGAAAGCACGTCATTTGTTCCTGCACCATGTATCAGCAGGCTCTGCTACCGCAGTCCTGCAAGGCCTTCCCTGAGTTCAAGAGGTCAGGAGGAGTCAGGCTCTGGCAGGGCTGGGCAGGACTGGCTAGAGCTAGGCCAGATTCTTCCTAGGTCTAGGTCAGGTTCTGGTTAGGGTCAGGGCTGGACAGAGCTGGGTCAGGTCTAGGTCAGGGCCAGGTCAGGTCTGGTCAAGGCTGGTCAGCTTCTGGTGAGGTTTCAGGGCCAGCCAGGTTCTGGTCAGGGCCAGGTCAGGTTCTGGTCAGGGCTGATCAGGGCCAGGTCAGGTTCTGATCAGGACCAGGTCAGAGCTAGTCAGGGCCAGGTCAGGTCCTGATCAGGTCCTGTCAGGCCCAGTTAGTCCCAGCCTTGTGCTGAAGCTGTGTCTCCCTGGGAAGCACATGGAGACATGGGCCTCTGGCGACCTAGGAGGACCATGGGGTTGCAGGGGACACTGTGGTTCTGTTGCTCTGACCAACCTGCAGATGTAGGAGGGAGCAGCTGCATCAGCTTTCTCAGGCCTGGCTGAGGTTGAGGCAGTGGGGCAGGTGCTAGATTCCTTCCCTTCTTGGACCAGTGTCCAAGCATTGGCTTGCTTCCCAGTCTAATTATTTGTTTTTTAATTTTCTTTTTTTTTGAGTTGGAGTCTCACTCTGTCGCCCAGACTGAAGTGTAGTGGCAAGCCCCCGACCACTGGAGCATCGACCTGCTGGGCTCTGGCGATCCTTCCACCCCAGTCTTCCAAATAGCTGGAACTACAGGCGTGCGCTACCACGCCCGGCTAATTTTTTGATTTATTGTAGAGATGAGGTCTCCCCAAGTTGCCCAGGCGGGTCTCGAACCCACGGGCTCAGGCAGTCCACTCACCTCAGCCTCCCAAGGGGCGGGATTACAGGCTGAGCCACTGAGCCCGGCTTAATTTTCCTTTTATTTATTTGTTTTTTGAGTAAGAGTCTCACTCTGTGGTCCAGGCTCACAGCCACTGCAGCCTTGATCTGCTGAGCTCAGGCAGTCCTTCCACCTCAGCCTCCCGAGTAGCTGGAACTATAGGCACGCACCACCATGCTTGGATAATTTTTTGATTTATTGTAGAGATGAGGTCTTGCCATGTTGCCCAGGCTGGGTTCGAAACCCTGAGCTCAGGCAGTCCTCTCACTTCCGCCTCTCAAAGTGCTAGGATTATAGATTATAGGTGTGAGCCACCGCACCCACCTGGGGAATGGATTTAGAGGTCCTGGTCTAAGTCCCAGGGAGCCCCATTTTTGTTCAACTGACTGAGCTAAAGACTTTTTTTTTTTGAGTTGAAGTCTCACTCTGTCGTTCAGACTGGAGTGCAGTGGCACACTCACGGCTAACGCAGCCTTGACTTGCTGGGCTCTGGCAGTCCTTCTGCCTCAGCCTTCCAAGTAGCTGGAAGTACAGGTGCGTGCTACCACGCCCGGCTAATTTTTGATTTATTGTAGAGATGAGGTCTTGCCAAGTTACCCGGGCGGGTCTCGAACCTGTGGGCTCAGGCAATCCACTCACCTCGGCTTCCCAAAGCGCTGGGATTACAGGCTAAGCCACCGAGCCCAGCCTCTAAAGACGTTTTTAAAAGAAGAAATGTATCACATTTGCACTTGGAGTTCAGACTCAGAACTAGGTGGTTTCACCCTGTCTTGTCAGTATGTGGCACATGTGTCTCCTTTCTCCAGCACTGGAATGCCCCATTCCCAGTGGCACCTGTGCAAGGACACATCTGCATTTTCCCTTGAGACATACACTGCAACATCAGGAAAAGACAGCAGTCTGAGCAGCCAACATGTCCGCTCTAGATGGCTGGGCCTGTGCTTTGGGCCTCAGCCCGAGCCTGCTAGGAATGCAACCACACTGCAGTGTGTTGGAGTCTGTCAGGGCAGCTCTGTGGCTGCCTGTGTCTGGTTGGGAAGACATGGGAAGTCAGGACTATCTAGTACCCTGGGACTTGGCTGGGGCCAGAGGCATGCTGTCACCAGGACAAGCTGGCCCTGGGGCTGGGATGGGCCTGTGGACCATGTGGGCTCAGGCTGGGCTGGCCGTGGACCCACAGGTGAACGAGGTGGTCTTTAGCCTTAGTGAGTCACACGGTGCCATGTGTGGTGAGGATGGCCAGCATGGAGCTGGTGATCCAGTTCCAGGTGCTGAACCAGGTGGGGGGGGAGGGCGCCAGGGCTGCAGGTGCCTGTCTCTAAGGGGCTCCACATGTGCCCCTGCCCCTCCTTGGGTGCTGATACCTCTCGCCATGGGCCCCAGAGCTGCCTTTGCTTGGCATGGAGCCCCCCATCCAGAGGATGCCAGGAGCAGCAGCGGGTGGTGGCAGGCTACGGCAACGGCTCGCTGCGCCTGTTCAGCGTGTTCCACACTGCCCTGAAGCTCAAGGTGTGCCCCCACATGGCGGCACTGATGGCCATCGCCTTCTCCACCAATGATGAGGAGCCGGGCTTACGGGTGTGACCTCTGGGCTGGGGCTCAGGGTGATGGTGTGGTCCCTCTCGGTCCAGGGCAGATTGTCCTCTCAGGAGACGAGGACGGGCTCGTGGCTGTGAGCCACCCCTGCACGGGGATGACCTTCCGTGTGCTGAATGACTACCGTGGTGCCCCCATCTCTACCACCCAGAACATGAGCAAAGAGGTGAAGCAGCCTTGAGAGTTGGGGGGCTAAGGGGCTGGGGTCTGGCAACCCCATCAGCTCTCACTCCCCCCCAGTATGAGACTTAGGTGTGGAGGGCACAGACCTGTGGCTGGTGGCCAGTGGGGACCAGTGGGTTAGTATCTGGGCCTCCAACTGGCTGCGGGACCACTGTGAGCTCGTGGACTGGTTGAGCTTCCCTACACCTGCCCCCAAGGAGGTAAGACAGTCTGGGTGGGGATGGTGCCCAACCACCCTGCCACAGTGTGCTGTGCCTCTGCAGACTTGGGGCCTCCCGCCCTCCTCCCTTGCTGCCTTCTGCCCCTGGGATGGGGTACTGGTGGTTTACCCAGGGTGCTGGAGTACATCAGGAGGTGACCGTCTACAGCCTCTGCCAGAAACAGGTACTTGCACCTGCCTGCTTGGCGCTGGAAGCCCGGGGTCCAGGACTGTGGGGGCGGGGTGCTGGGCGGTAGGAGCCTGGGCTGAGCCCTGAGTGGAAGCCCCCACCACCCAGGCCCAGGGGCCCCAAGGCCTCATGCTTGCTGCCCACAGATGGTGGAGAAGATATCGCTGCCTTTCTCTGCCATATCCCTGAGCCTGTCCCCGGGAGCTCTCATGGCCATTGGCTTCGCTGGTGAGTGCTGGTGGATGTGGACACCTCTGCACCTTGGGCTCCTTATACCTGAAGTGGGGTGAGGACACCTGCTCAGGGAGGTCCTAGGGTCAAGAGCTGAGGTATGGGAGGCACGGGGCCTGAGTAGAGGAACACCACTGACTCCACGAGGGACCTGGCTGGCCCAGCCACAGGACTTCACGAGCCCCATGTGGGGGGACAGCTTGATTCTGATGGGCCCCCCAACTCTGCTGCCCCCAGCCCCAGCTGTGCAAGCCCTGGTCATGGGGAACACAGCCTGAGTCCTTGTAGCATGGGCTCCCCCATGCCAGCACCACGCCCAGTGGAGGACACAGCCGTGGTAGGGACTCCCTTAGTGGGCACCTGGCCCTGGCCCTGTCCCACTGGTGCTCTGCCCACAGAATGCTTGCTGAGGTTGGTGACTGCACAGCGGGGACTGCCCAGGACTTGGCTGGCCACGACAACACGGTGCACCTGTGCAGGTTCACCCCCTCTGCCCGGCTGCTCTTCACAGCAGCTCATGATGAGATCCTGATGTGGGAGGTCATGGACCTCTGAACTGCTGCGGGGACTGTAGCATCACATGTGCACAACTTCCATGCTGAGCGCCTGGGCAGGAGCTTAGTGTAGAAGCCAGGTTGTTGGTGGCTTCATGCTGGGACATGGCTGGGACATGGCTGGGACAGGCTAGGACTCCCTGTAAATCATCAGGACCTAGCTGTTGTGAATTTGGCACCTTGAAAATGCTTAAAATGCCTGCTGGCTTTTTACCTGAGGGGTTTTTTAATGTTTTCATCTTACCGTTTAAATAAACGCGGGCATTTATTACCTTACTGCTGTTTTGTTGCATAGCCAGTCCTCTGGCCACTCCTGGTCTGCGCTGAGTCTCTGCCCCGCCCCCAGGCCTCCTGCTCTTTGTCGAGGACCCTGCAGGGCCACGGAGGCAATGGCCGTCCACCTGTCATTTCGCTTGCAGTGCCTTGGGCATCCATGCGGTGGCGCCGCGGCGCAGCCCGGCCGCTCTGGCCTACCCGGCTCGCTGGTGCGGCGGCGCGGGCGGGGACAGGAAGTGC
>NW_007070582.1:31586-38739 GCF_000164805.1 Carlito syrichta
GCGGCAGCTATGAGGCGGGACGTGCGCATCCTGCTGCTCGGCGAAGGTAGGCGTCCGGGCCGGGGGTCTCGGAGCTGCCGGGGCCGCGGGGCTGCGGTCTCGGAGCCGTCGGGGCCGAGCCGTTGAGCGCCGTGACCTTGGCGGACCCGCGCTGACTTCCCCGCCCTGCGCAGCCCAGGTGGGGAAGACGTCGCTGATCCTGTCCCTGGTGGGCGAGGAGTTCCCCGAGGAGGTCAGTGGCTGCAAGGGCAGGCACCCACGCAGGGTTGGGGAGCCGAGGCCCAGGTGCGGGGCTCCCTGCTCAGCCCTGCGTGATCGGCTGCAGGTCCCTCCCCGGGCAGAAGAGATCACTATCCCTGCAGACGTCACCCCGGAGAAAGTGCCCACCCACATCGTGGACTACTCAGGTAACTCCCCAGCCCTCCTCGTGGCCGGCCTGTCCGCAGGCTTTTCAGCTGCCTGCAGTGGGGTCTCTTCCTCCGTCCAGAAGCTGAGCAGACAGCCGAGGAGCTCCAGGAGGAGATTCACAAGGTAGGGTGTGCTGGGGGACTCTAGGGGGCCGGTGGGCTCCGGTTTCCACTCCAGGGCTGCTGCAGCCTCCACCTAATCGGCTTTCTCCTGGGGGAGGTGGATTAAGGTGCTCAGTGTGTCCTCGGCCCTGGTGATTCTGCTGTGATCTCAGCACTCAAAGAAGGGAAGGGACCACTGTCTCCATCCTGCCCTGTGGCTGGCAGCATTTGCTCTTCCTGTGGACTCAGGGCAGCAGCCACCTACTCCTCACTGTGTACTCAGCCCCCAACCCTAGCCGAGGCCTTGCCTGTTAACATAGCACATGTGCTGGTTCCATAGTGTCTACTGTGTCCTGGGGGCATTGCTGGGCAAGGGTGCAGGCCGCTGTTACCCAGGAGCACCCCCTTGCCCCGACACCCTGACCTTGTCACCCTGACTGCTCATGGTGAGATGCCAGTGAGAAGTGAGGTCCTGCTGTTCCCTTTGTCCTGAGTGCCAGGATCTGAGCGTGGCTGTTTGTCCAGCACTCTCCAGGGGACTTGCTGACCGGAGTTGTGGTGCTAAGGCTGGTTTCTCTGCCGTGTGAGTGGGTGGGGGTGGTTGGCCTGAGGTTGGAGCAGTGGCCGCCAGTGCCTCATGTGGCATGGCAGGAAGCGCTTGCCTGAACACTGGGCTGAGGCAGGTTCTAGGGAGGGGCATGCTTCCTGGCCTCCTCACGCCATGCTTCCCCTGAGTACCTGGGCCATGGCAGCCAGGGCAGCCACCTGTCACCATGCCTCACCGCCCTCCCTGCAGGCCCATGTGGTGTGTGTGGTGTACGATGTCTCTGAAGAGGCCACCATCGAAAAGGTGAGGTGGCACCCTGTTCATTCAGCAGCCTGTCCTCACCCTCCTCTCCCACTCCCTTCCCCAGCCTGAATCAAGAGAGCGTTTCTGGGATCCTCAACCTGAGCCATAGGGCTGCTCTCCAGGGAGCCCGAATCTGAGTTGGGGCTGGGTCTCCTGTGCCCCATGTGCTGCAGAGAGCCCAGGGTGGCTGCTGGCCTGGACCACGCTGGCCAGCAGCCTCTCTCCCCTCCCCAGTGTCAGAACCCCAGCAGGGGTAGCTGGGGCCTGTGCTGCAGCTGCCCTGGGCCTGTGACCCCAGGCTTGGTCTGGCAGAGGTGACTGCCTGCCAGCTGCTTTCTCCCACTACTGTGCTGCCAGCGACCACACCTTCGGGTCTCGTTGGGCCTTAACCCACCTTTGCTTTTCCCAAGTCAGGCAGGAGGCCCTGCTGGGAGCTGTGGAGTGGGTAGGCCGCCATGCCTCATTGCCCAGCTTTGCCTTTCAGATCCGGACCAAGTGGATCCCCCTGGTGAACGGGAGGACCACAAGGGGGCCCAGGTAACCTGTGCAGCTGGGAGGGCTGGGCATGCCGGCTGCCCCATCTCTGGTGACCACAGGCCTCCCACAGGGTGCCCATCATCCTGGTGGGCAACAAGTCAGACCTGCGGCCCGGGAGCTCCATGGAAGCTGTGCTGCCTATCATGAGCCAGTTCCCAGAGATTGAGACCTGTGTGGAGGTGAGCAGGTGGGGGTGGGGGTGGGCTCTGCGGAGGCCAGGGCTTGGGAGGCTGGAGATGAGCTGGCGGGGAGGGGGGCTGTGGGGAGGCCTGAGCTTGGAGGCTGGTGGTGACAGGTGGGGATGGGGGGATCTGTGGGGAGGCCTGAGCTCAGAGACTGGTGGTGAGTGGATGGGGATGGGGGGCCTGGTGAGACTGGAGCTCGGAGGCTGGCGGTGAGCTGGCGGGGATGGAGGATTGGTGAGGCTGGGACTCAGAGGCTGTGGCTCTTTGTGGGCCTGAGACCTTGGCTCAGGAATCACCCGATGAAGGGCAGGTGGGACTCCCCAGGACTCCCAGCCTGTTCCCGCTCCCCCAGTGCTCAGCCAAGAACCTGCGGAACATCTCGGAGCTGTTCTACTATGCCCAGAAGGCTGTCCTGCATCCCACAGCGCCCCTCTACGATCCTGAAGCCAAGCAGGTAACCACCCCCCACCCCCGAGCCTGCGGGGCTGCTGTGGGGGCGGCTGCCAGGGTGCTGAGCTGCTGCTGTCTCCGCAGCTGAGACCCGCGTGTGCCCAGGCCCTCACGCGCATCTTCCAGCTCTCAGATCAGGACCTGGACCAGGCGCTCAGTGACGAGGAGCTCAACGCCTTCCAGGTGCCCTCCGCTCCATGGGAGGCTGAGCCCAGCTAGCCTAGCAGCTCCAGGGTGGTGGGTCGCTCATGGCAGCTTTCTCTTGGAGGCAGAAGTCCTGCTTTGGGCACCCCCTGGCCCCCCAGGCCCTGGAGGATGTGAAGACTGTGGTGTGCAAGAATGTGGCAGGCGGCGTGCGGGATGACCGGCTGACTCTGGATGGTGAGGCCAGGTGCCTGCCATATTCGGGTGGGGGTGAGCCTGGGCTGGTGCTGCCCTTCTCTGTCTCATGCAGGCTTCCTCTTTCTGAACACGCTGTTCATCCAGCGTGGCCGGCACGAGACCACGTGGACCATCTTGCGGCGCTTCGGCTACAGCGACACTCTCGAGCTCGCAGCTGACTACCTCTTCCCGCCGTGAGTGTGGCGGAGCTCAGGGCTCCCCCTCCTGCGGGTGGGGGTGCCACCCACCGGGCTGCCTGGGCCTGCTCTGCCCCGGGCCCTCACATGTCCACACAGTGCGGGATTAGGCAGGGCCTTGCTATGGACTGCCAGGTGGGATGAGCTGTCCCTGTGACTGGGGACCTCCATGTGCAGGAACAGTGGCTGCCCTCCTCCCAGCCCCAGCTTCGGGGCTGGGAGGTACAGGAGTCTGGGTACCCTAGGGAGAGTCTGATGGCACATAAGGAGCTGTCAGGGCGGCAGCCAGACGTGCCCAGCACAGCAGTGCAGGGTCCCTGGGAACCAGATGAGTGTGGTGGTGTACCCCTAGGCTCCATGTACCCCCCGGCTGCAGCACCGAGCTCAACCACCTGGGATACCAGTTCCTACAGAGGGTATTTGAGAAGCATGACCAGGTGAGAGCATGGCCACTCTCACATCCCCGCCGGCATGTCTCTGCACACATGCCCAGCACACTGCCACACCCTCTGCCTACAGGACTGTGATGGCGCCCTGTCGCCTGTGGAGCTGCGGAGCCTCTTCAGCGTGTTCCCAGAAGCCCCCTGGGGTCCGGAGCTCCCGCACACAGTGCGCACCGAGGCCGGCCAGCTGTCCCTGCACGGCTTCCTCTGCCAGTGGACGTAAGCATGGCCTTCCCCACGCCCGCCCACTACGCCCAGCTGCTCTTCTGCCTAATGCTGTGCCTCCTGCCCATCTCCAGCCTGGTGACCTATCTGGACGTCCAGCGCTGCCTCGAGCACCTTGGCTACCTGGGCTACCCCACCCTTTGCGAGCAGGACTCCCAGTCCCAGGCCATCACAGGTGGGTGCCCAACCTCGCCAGTCCTGGGTCCTGTGCCCGACAGCCGCCCTGATCGTGTTTGTCCTCACAGTCACCCGCGAGAAGAGGCTGGACCAGGAGAAGGGGCAGACGCAGCGCAGTGTCCTCCTGTGCAAGGTGGTGGGGGCACGAGGAGTGGGCAAGTCCGCCTTCCTGCAGGCGTTCCTTGGCTGTAGCCTGGGGGTGAGCGTCCACTGAGGCCCTGCCCCACCCAGGGCCCTGGGGTGGGAACATGGGCACAGCAAGCCTCAGGGTGTCTCCCTCCCCTTTGCTCCAGGACACCAGGGAGTCTCCTGAGGAGCCACCCGCCTATGTCATTGACACGGTGCAGGTCAACGGGCAGGAGAAATACTTGATTGTGAGTGCTGGGGGAGGCCCCGCGTGCACACCCTCACCTGGGGAAGCAGTCCCATTGTGGCCCTTGGGGACCCAACCCCAGGGACACTCCTCGAGGCCCCTGTCTGCCACAGCTGTGTGAGGTGAGCGCAGACAGCCTGCTGGACGCCTCGGTGGATGCTGCCTGTGATGTCGCCTGCTTGATGTTCGACGGCGGCGACGCAGACACCTTTGCACACTGTGCCAGCATCTACAAGGTGAGGCCTGGGCTCTTGCTGGGCAGTGCGACTATGGCTGTGCTCGGCCGCCTGGGCCCTGCCCTCATGCCACGCTCTCCCCCAGCGCCATTACATGGACGGGCAGACCCCCTGCCTCTTCATCTCCTCGAAGGCTGACCTGCTCGAAGGCGTTGCCCCAACCGGCCTGGCCCCTGCTGAATTCTGCCGCAGGCACCGGCTGCCTGCCCCAGCCGTGTTCTCCTGTGCCGGCCCTGCCGTACCCAGCACCGTCATCTTCACCCGGCTTGCTACCATGGCAGCCTTTCCGTGGGTATCCCACATTGCAGCCTCAGGAGGGTTTCCTGTCCCCACCCAGGGCACCACTGGTGTCCATCACTGGGCAGCAAGACCGCTGGTGTGAACACTGGTGCCGGCCTCCATGTGGTGCGGGAGCCTGTGTGCGGTGTCTTCCAGGGCCTGATCCCTGCCGGCTGTCCCTGGGGCTCCGAGGCCGGGCGGAACGTGGTAGGGGTGTCCAGCAGCAGGTGCTCGGGCCTGTGCCCGAGGGCCTCTGCAGACGGCCCCTCTCTCTCGCAGGCACCTGGCCCATGCAGAACTTCACCCGACCTCCTTCTGGATCCGGGGCGTGCTGGGGGTCCTCGGGGCCGCCGTGGCCGCAGTCCTGAGCTTCTCCCTCTACCGGGTCCTGGTGAAGAACCGATGAGGCCCCCACAAGGAGCCCCTCACCTGACCCGGGCCTGGTTGGGCCCTGCAGGGGCAGCACAGCCACGCGTGTGGACTCCCAACCTGGCAGTCGCCCTTGGCCCAAGCCCTGGTGTGTTGGGGTCACCACTTTTGTCTAGACCTTTGCTTTTGAAGACAGGCTGCCCCACAGAGCCCTCTGTTCTGCCATGCCACTGCCCCGACTCCTGTCCAAGCCTGGGGTGGGCAGCAGTGGGTGGGCTGGGCGGCAGCTCTGGTGCCAGGCATTGCCTCACCTCTGTGTTTGTTGGGCTGGGGCCCAGGTGAGGAAGCCAGCAACAGACCCAGAATCCTCAGGGCTCCAGCCCTCTTCCTGGTCTTGGGTGGCCAGTGGGTACCAAGGGGGCTGGAAGGCAGAGCTTCAGCCAAAGGTGGGGGTTGGGTCAGGGCCCCCCCACCCTTCCATTCAACGTGGGCCCTTTTCCACTGTTGCAAGACATGAGATTGGGTTTCCTGATTAAACTCACTTGTGTTCTTTCCACTTTCGGATCCCAGTCTCTGAAAACAGCTTTTCTTGAATAACCTGTAACTTGGGTGGGCTGCAGATATCACACCTCCCTTCTTTCCTGGTCGCCTCCTGAGGTTTCACTCGGGCCACTGTGGGGAGTGGGCTCTAGAAGGTCCAGTTCTAGCTGCTGTGATCCAGCAATTGGGCTTCCGTTGAGGCTTTGTGTTCTAGGGTAGGAGGCCCGCTCAGACAGATGGGGCCTTTTAGGGGATGTGTCTGGGCCTTGCTGCCTGAGGTCCCTGAGGACTGCCCCCTCCCCAGAGCCCGGTGTGCTGCCCAGCACTGCCCACCCCCTGCAGTGTGCAGGCATCCTGGCTAAACTAGGCTTCTGAATGTGACCCAGTGGTTGTAAAGACCTGCCATGGAGCAGGGTGGCAGCACAGCCCTGGCCTGTGGGCCGTTCTCCCATGCTGGAAGGAGGGACCAGCTTTGGTCTGGGCCCAGATGCGTGCTTCCTGGGGCCACCCACCCAAGTCTCCACAGACTAGAGCTACCTCTCCAGGTACCCCTCCCCGAGTCCTGGGGTTCTGCCTGCTCCCCAGGGATCCTGACAGGTTCTGGTCGGCCCAAAGCCCGGCCCTAATTGCGGCCTGATTGCGGCCAGCTGCCCTGATTTGTGGCCTGTGGCTGGTGGGGGCAGCTCTGGGCCTGCTTTGGGCAGCGGGATGCTATTTCCAGCCTGCTGTGTCACCTGAGGGCCAGTTATAGGGGTGGCAGCTCTGTTGCTTCTGCTGTGGCAGTGCAGTTTTGAATGACCTGGCCGGCATTGCCATGGCCACGCATCCTCCTGGCCTCCATTAGCTCCATTGTTGGAGGGGTTTGCTCACCTTCTCCGGGAGCAGGCCCCCTCCAGCGTCCTAGCTGTAGCCCTGCCCATTGGGGTTCTGCCGTCCTCATAGCAGAAGTGGTCAGGAGCCTCCAGCCTAGTGAGAAGTTAGTCTTGGTCTGATCTGGGAAAGCTGCAGTGGGCTTTTCCTTGCCCACTGTGGGCTGTTGCTGGGGATAGGATGTGTTTCTGTCACAGGCTGGCACTCAGGGAGCTCTTGTGCACCGCAGGGAGCATGGGGTGACAACCTGGGGGCGTCAGGCAGTGAGGTGGTCAGGGAAGGCTTCCTCGAGGAGGCAACTTGTCAACAGGTCCGGGACAGGCTACGGGGGAAGGCGAGGGTCCTGCCCGGGAGGGTTTAGCTGCTGCCCCGGCGGTCAGTTGCGCGGGAGCTGTGCTGCAGGGGTGGGGTTGGGCGCCGCGACGCCGGCGGGGCGAGTGGCTCCTCCCGAATGTGTGTCCAGAGGCGGCCCGGCCGGCGCGTCCGCGTGCAGGGTGCGCGCGTGCCCTGGCCGCGCGAGGCGGCGTGTGCG
>NW_007070582.1:39055-40435 GCF_000164805.1 Carlito syrichta
CCCCGGAGAGGCTGCCGGGCACCCGCCCCTCCCTGGCTCCCTCTGCACGACCTTGGTTCCTGTGCTGGAGACCCCGTGAGAGGGCTGACGGCCCAGGGCTCCGGGAGGCGGGAGGGCGGTTGCTCTGAGACCTGGCCCTCCCCTTCCAGGATGGGCAGGGTGGAAGTGAGGCGGGAGCGCTGAGGAGGAACTGGAGGACTGGGACGCGGGCACTTGGCACCTCCCGGGACCCAGGCTGATACAGAATGGGGACCAAAAGTGCTTGGAGCTCCCACTCCCTCCCACCTGGCCCCACCTGGGGTCCAGGGGTCGGCCGGCTCTCAGGCCTTGGCTGGCGGCTCCCACTGCAGCAGCTGGACCCTGAGAACACAGGCTTCATCGGTGCAGACACCTTCGCCGGCCTGGTGCACAGCCATGAGCTGCCCCTGGACCCAGCCAAGCTGGACATGCTGGTGGCCCTGGCCCAGAGCAATGAGCGGGGCCAAGTCTGCTACCAGGAGCTGGTGGACCTGGTCAGTGCCATGGTGTACGGGCGGGCAGCAAGGGCAGGCCTGGCACAGGAGGGGTGGTCGGCGGCCCCTCACTGGGCAGGGCTTGCAGATGTGGGAGCTGGTGGTCCCCATGGATGGTGGTGTCACAGGGTGGGGGGGGGCACGTGGTCCATGCTCATGCCCTGTCCTCAGATCAGCAGCAAGCGCTCCAGCAGCTTTAAGCGAGCCATCGCCAATGGACAGCGGGCATTGCCCCGGGACGGGTTGCTGGACGAGCCAGGCCTGGGTGTCTACAAGCGGTTTGTGCGCTACGTGGCCTATGAGATCCTGCCCTGTGAGGTGGACCGCCGCTGGTACTTCTATCGGCACCGCAGCTGCCCGCCCCCTGTGTTCATGGCCTCGGTCACCCTTGCCCAGGTGGGCCTGCCCAGCCGCTGTCCCGGGAGCCTCCTGTGTGCCTGGCGTTGACCGGCCCTAACACGCGTGTCCCCAGATCATCGTGTTCCTGTGCTATGGGGCCCGCCTCAACAAGTGGGTGCTGCAGACCTACCACCCCGAGTACATGAAGAGCCCCCTGGTGTATCACCCCGGGCACCGCGCCCGCGCCTGGTGCTTTGTTACCTACATGTTCATGCACGTCGGGTGAGTGGGGCTGCTGGCTTGTAAAGCCCACCCAGGCCCCCGCCCAGTAAGCCAGAAAGGCTCAGCCCAGGGGGTGAGGGCTGGGGCGGGTGGGCTGGACAGCTGACTCCTTGGTGCCTGTTTGCTCCTGCGCGGCCAGGCTGGAGCAGCTGGGGTTCAACGCCCTTCTGCAGCTGATGATCGGGGTGCCCTTGGAGATGGTGCACGGTCTGCTCCGCATCAGCCTGCTCTACCTGGCGGGCGTGCT
>NW_007070582.1:40455-43383 GCF_000164805.1 Carlito syrichta
TCACCCCCTCCCCTCCCTCATCACACAGGCTCTCTGACGGTCTCCATCACTGACATGAGGGCTCCTGTGGTGGGAGGCTCTGGCGGGGTCTACGCCCTGTGCTCGGCACACCTGGCCAACGTCGTGATGGTAACGGGGCTGCC
Source organism: Carlito syrichta (assembly GCF_000164805.1). Classification (NCBI taxonomy): domain Eukaryota; kingdom Metazoa; phylum Chordata; class Mammalia; order Primates; family Tarsiidae; genus Carlito; species Carlito syrichta. The sequence continues at coordinate 40,599 of NW_007070582.1, forward strand.
TGGCCGGGGGTGAGGGGGGGAGCCCTGGCGTGCCTCATGGCCTCCCTGTCTGTACACCCCTATCAGAACTGGGCTGGGATGAGGTGTCCCTACAAGCTGCTGAGGATGGTGCTAGCCCTGGTGTGCAGTGAGTAGGGGCTGGGTGGGGGCTGGGGGGCTTCAGCCTGCAGCCAGGGCACCTCCCACCTGCCACATCCCTCTGCAGTGAGCTCCGAGGTGGGCCGGGCCGTGTGGCTGCGCTTCTCCCCGCCGCTGCCCGCCTCAGGCCCGCAGCCCAGCTTCATGGCGCACCTGGCTGGCGCGGTGGTGGGGGTGAGCATGGGCCTGACCATCCTGCGCAGCTATGAGGAGCGCCTGCGGGACCAGTGCGGCTGGTGGGTGGTGCTGCTGGCCTACGGCACTTTCCTGCTCTTCGCTGTCTTCTGGAACGTCTTCGCCTATGACCTGCTGGGCGCCCACATCCCCCCGCCACCCTGACCACTCCCAGGGGCCACGCAGGCCGGGGCTCGGGCACATGATGGCCGGCCTCCAGGTGGGCCTCCGCGTCTGCCTTCCATGAATGGACGTCTCAGGGCTGCTGCGCCCATGGGGCAGTCGGTCCTGAGTGCAGGCCAAGGCTTACCTCAGCCCTGGCCACCCCTGCCAGGCCTGGGAGAGGGCTGCTGGGCTGTGGCTGGGGGGGGGGAGGTCACCAAGGTGGCCTCCGAGGAGATCCCGTCCCACCCACTCCAGCCCAGGACTTGCAGTCTGAGCCTTTCTGGAGAATGAATAAATATTGTACACGGCACCAGGTGGCTGGCCGGGGCTCTACAGGCTTGACAGGCCCCGACTGCCATGAGGGCTTCCTCTCCCTGCACCTGAGCCTGGTGTGAGCCGAGGGAGTTGTGTGGGAGTTGGGGGTTCCTGGGAGGGCTGTGGGCCAGATGGGCAGGTCAGGAACGAATTCAGCAAGCCTTTATGAGCCTCTGTAGCAGCCAGCCCCGCTTCCAGTCTGCCTGAAGGCCTGAGGTTCGCAGCAGGTGAACAGGCCTGGGCCATGACCAAGTGCACTCAGCCAGAGTCCTGAACTTCTTGGCAGGCCTAGCATCCTCGTGGGTGGCCAGGCTGGGGCTGAGGTCGGGTAGTAAGTCTGGGCACAGCTTCTGCCCCACAGCCCACATCCACAGTGCTGTCTCCACAAGGTGAGGTGTCCACAGCCCTAAGGCACTGGCCAGGGAGAGGTACAGGGAATCCGGCCCAGAGGCACTGGCCACCCCACCCTGCCTGGAGTCCTGGCAGCCCTCCTCACTCACCAACAGTTCCCTTACCTCGGCTCAGAGCTGTGGCATGCTCTTGAACCTTGCCCAGGTACAGCAGGTGGTGCTTGAGGGTGTACTGCAGGGCCAGCAGGCCAGACACTGAGACCACTGCCTCATCTGACATGAAGGCTGCCACCTCTGGAGCTTCGGCCACCAGGACTGCTGTGGGCAGTGCAGAAACAGTTCGCAGGCCCTACAAGTCATGGGACAAACTCTGGAAAACCCCGCCCTGGACCATGGGGCTTCTGTTCTCAGCGATGGCCGTGCATTTATGGTCAGACAGCTCAGCTGCGGGGACACGGCCGCTGGCCACTTCACTGACTAGGATGCCTGTGTGCCCAGGTCATACCCTCCGGCTCACCCGAGGCGGTGGCGGCCCCCAGGTCGGAGACCGCGACTCGCATGTCCGGCAGGAGGCAGACGTGACGGCTGAGCGTTGCGCCACGAGCTCCGGGGGCGGTTGGCGGCCACCAACTGCTGCGGACGCGGCCACTCTGCAGGCCGGCGGATCAGGGGGACCCTGGTGTAGGTGGCCCTTGCCAGGAGGGCCCCGCCCCCGGAGGAAGCCCCGCACCAGGGAGGCCCCGCCCCCCTGCGGTACGCCCCTCATCGCGAGCTTCCACCCCCTCAGCCGTTCCAGCTCCTCTCGTGTCACGTGCTTCGCTGGGGCCCCGATGGCCGCAGGCAGCTCCTCCTCGAACCCGCGAGGGCGGCGAGAGGAGTCCAGGCACGGGGCACGCCCACCCTACCGAATCCTGCGTCTCTTGCCGCCCTACCAATGGTCCAGGGCTTCCAGCCGTCACCCGGGGCCCGCGTGCGCGTGCAGCACGTCTCGGTGGCGCTCCAGGGCGGCCGCCCAGTGGCTCGGGTCCTCGCAGCCCCACAGCAGGCGGGCAGCCGCACGTCTGGCGGAGAGTCCGAGGCCTCGGCGCCCCCGGGGGCGGGGCCGGCTGCTGGGGCGGGGCACCTGTGGTTCCGGGCGGAGCCTCTCTGCGGTGGGGGCTGGAAAGGCCGTCTGCTGGGGGCGGGGCCGCTACGATTCGGGGTGGAGCCGACTGCTGAAGGCGGGGCCTGGGTTGCGGACGGAACCGGCGGCCAGAGACGGAGCCTCAGTGGGGCGGACTAGGGGCGGAGCCTATGCGGTTCCGGGCGGGGCCAACTGCTAGGAGCGGAGCCTCTGCGGGGTGGGACCGGCGACTGGAGCGGGGCCTATGCGGTTCCGGCTGCTAGGGGCGGAGCTTCTGCCGGGTGATACGTGCGACTGGGGACCGAACCTATGCAGTTGCGGGCGGAGCTGGCGGCTAGGGGCGGAGCTTCTGCGGGGTGGGACCAGCGGCTGGGGCGGGACCTATGCGGCTCCGGGCGGCACCGGCTGCTAGGGGTGGAGCTTCTGTGGGGAGGGACCGGCGGCTGGGCGCGGGGCCTCTGACACAGGGCGGGCCTGGCTACTCGGGGCGGGGCCTCTGCGGGACGGGGTTGGCGGCTGG
>NW_007070582.1:43860-53819 GCF_000164805.1 Carlito syrichta
GGCAAGGAGGAGAAGGAGGGCGGCGCGCGGCTGGGCGCCGGCAGTCCCGAGAAAAGCCCAAGTGCGCAGGAGCTCAAGGAGCAGGGCAACCGGCTCTTCGTGGGTCGCAAGTACCCGGAGGCGGCGGCCTGCTACGGCCGCGCCATCGTGAGTGCGGCCGCGTCGGGAGGGGTCGGCGTCGGATCGCCGGGCTTCAGTCCGCTCCCGGCCGCCCCATCATTCCCTCGGAGGGTCTTGGGCTCTGAAGACTCAGTGATGCTCTTGCTCCAACGCTCTCGAGCCGGATGCTGGTTGCCGGAGGGGTGGGCTGGGAGAGATGTCAACTGAGGCTGGCTGGGCTGGAGGCCAGGGAGGGACCCTTGCCCGAGCACCCCGGGTTAAAAGCCAGCGCTCGCCACAGGTTGGGTACACTTTATGAGTCCAAGGGGTGATCTTAGCCAGGGTTCCACCCTCCGCAGGGCCTTTGACAGTTGAGAAACCTCATTTCTTGATTCTCCAAGTTGGGACGGTACTCGGGACAGAGGGGCGGGCCAGGCCCACGCCCTCACATGGACTGCCCTGGCCTTGGTCCCCAGACCCGGAATCCCTTGGTGGCAGTGTATTACACCAACCGAGCCCTGTGCTACCTGAAGATGCAGCAGCACGAGCAGGCGCTGGCTGACTGCCGTCGCGCACTGGAGCTGGACGGGCAGTCCGTGAAGGCGCACTTCTTCCTGGGGCAGTGCCAGCTGGAGATGGAGAACTACGACGAAGCCATTGCCAACCTGCAGCGAGGTGGGTCCACCAGCTGCGGGCTGTGGGCGCCTGGGATGGGCAGGGGACCAGCTGGGGTAACCTGAAGCCTCCACTCCCCAGCCTACAGCCTGGCCAAGGAGCAGCGGCTCAACTTTGGGGACGACATCCCCAGCGCTCTGCGCATCGCCAAGAAGAAGCGCTGGAACAGCATCGAGGAGCGGCGCATCCACCAGGAGAGCGAGCTGCACTCCTACCTCACGCGGCTCATTGCTGCTGAGCGTGAGAGGTGGGCCACGCCCTGGGCCATCGTGTCTTGGGGTAACTGAGTCACCAGCTGCCAACACGGGTGTTTATTGAAGGCCAAGACTGGCCAGCAGGAGATGGGGAGCGGCCAGGACATCAGCCCCAAAGTGGGCTAGGGTGACGTCCAGCCAGGTCCATCTGACCAGTATCTGGTCGATCCCCAGGGAGCTGGAAGAATGTCAGCGGAACCATGAGGGTGACGAGGATGATGGCCATGTCCGGGCCCAGCAGGCCTGCATTGAGGCCAAGCACGTGAGGGCTCCCCCTTCCACGTGTGGGTCTGTTTGTGTGTGCACACGGTGGGAGGGTGCCCTATCCCACTCGCAGATCTGCGTGGCCATGCATGGCAGGAGAGTGCCCCTGCCTCATGGGTCTGGTGTGCCTGGTAGTGGAAAAGGGAGCTGGGGTTTCTGGCCCAAGCCCAGTGCTCAATTCTTCACAGGACAAATACATGGCGGACATGGATGAGCTCTTCTCTCAGGTGGATGAGAAGAGGAAGGTGAGTGTCTGTTCCCTGCAGTCTAGGTGGCAGGCTCTGGAGCAGTGTCGCCTTCTTGGTCCTGACCCTATTCCCATGTGTCACAGAAGCGAGACATCCCTGACTACCTATGTGGCAAGATCAGCTTTGAGCTGATGCGAGAACCATGCATCACGCCCAGTGGCATCACCTACGACCGCAAGGACATTGAGGAACACCTGCAGGTGAGGGCCACCGGGAGTGGGCCGGGGCACAGCCCTCAGGCCTGCCAATTGCCCTGTAACCCTGTGTCGCCACAGCGTGTGGGTCACTTTGACCCCGTGACGCGGAGCCCGCTGACCCAGGAGCAACTTATCCCTAACCTGGCTATGAAGGAGGTCATCGATGCATTCATCTCTGAGAACGGCTGGGTGGAGGACTACTGAGGCTCCTGTGGCCTTGCTGGCCTCCCGGTCCAGGAGGGCCCTGGGCAGAAGCCCCAACCTCTGTACATAGGTGTGCCCCAGGCCCCGCCCCTCCAGTTCTGCTGCTGGGCTCTGGACTGCTCCCCTCTTGGCCTAGCTCCTGCTGGACCACACGCCTCCTGTTCTCCCTTCTGGGCTGGAAAAGCAGGTGAGGGTGGGTTGGGCTGAGGCTGCTGCTGTTGTCTCTGTAATAAAGTCTATGAGCACTAGGTGGGCATGTGCTGCTGTGTGGTGGGCTTATCCACCACCTGCTCCAGCTAGCCAAGGAACGTGGAGATGAAGACACTCATGACACGATTGAGTGTAGCATGCCACCAAAGGTCGGGAAAGTACAGCACCTGGAGGGGTGCAGCAGAGGGAACAGCCGGGGTCCTTTGGCCTGACCTGGTCCCCTGCTACCAGCCACTGACCTCACAGCCTGGATGGTACAGTCCGGAGGCCGTGCAGACTGTACCAGGGTTAGGTATGTGTCCTGGAGCCAGGCCAGCGTGGTCTTCGTGGGGTGGAACTCCAGAATCTTCTCAGGTGGGTATAGGAACCAGTGCTAGGGGCAGGAATAATTGCCATTCCTGTGTGTGTGGCCAGGGAGCCCCAAGCCTCAAACTCCACCCTGTGCTGACCTTACAACCACAGATCACCTCTGAGTACCCAGGCCCATGCCAGCGGAAAGCCACCCCCAGGCCAGCTGGTGGCCAGCCTAACCCATCCCCACCCCCACCCCCACCCCCAGAGCACCCCAATCCTGACAACAGCACCTGCAATGCCGAAGCTGTATGTAGAAGTGCCTAGCAAGGGAAGTGGTGCCAGAACAGCAGCACCCATTTGGTAAAGTTGTCTCCAAAAAAAGCATAGGCCAGCAAAGAAGATGCGGACAGAGATCCTGGTGCCTGGGGACTCCCAAGTGTCCCCACTCTGCTACTGCCCAGCGCAGCTCACCTTGCCCAGAGAGGTGGGGTCCTGGGGGTACAGTAGCTGCTCTACGTACTCCTGGAAGGGCATACCCACTGTGGGGAAGGGACGGTCAGGAATGGCTGGTCCTACCGCCAGAGTGCTGGTGGGGCAGCTCACCTTTCTGGTAGGAGGAGGTGTTGGCAGTGCTCAACCGGACCACGCTGTGCCCAAATGAGGCCAGCAGCCTTTCGCGGGAGCACAGGGTCCGAAACCACTGAGGGAGCGGGGAAAGGACTTAGAGGCCGGACCCACGCGGGCGGGAGTCGCCAGAGATGGGTGAGACACTCACCAAGTTGTCCGTGAGTCCCCGCAGGATGACGGGTCTGAGGAAGGCGTAGCTGGAAAGAAGGGCAGCGTCAGGGCCAGCTCCGGCCCAGACCCCTGTGGCGCCCGCCCCCGCGCGTCAGCGCCAAATTCCGGGAGGCGGCCGTGGACCCTCTGGCGGCGCGACCCCAGAGGTCGGGGGGCTCGGCTCCGGGAAGGGTACACTTACCGCTGAGCGAACTCGGCATGGGTGAGGTCGGCGCGGCGCTCCGCGGTGCAGCGCTTCTCTGCTGCGGTCGACCCCGGCCCGCTCACCAGCCCCCGTCACCTGTCTCCTCGGCGGCGGGCCGAACCGGAGCCGCCAACGCCCAGAGCACGAACAGCAGGACGGACCACACCTCCCGTGCCATTGAGCCCCCACTGCCCGCAGGCCGCCCGGGCCCGCGTCGCAGCCGCGCAGCACGCCGGGAGCTCTGGCCCGCCCGGCTTCCATTGGCCGACTGTTTCGACCGTCGTCGTGGCAACGGCCGACGCCGCGACGGCTCCCGGAAGTGGCCTTCAGCGGCCTGAACCCGGAAGGAGCATTTCCGGAGGGCGCAAAAACCGCACCGAGAGCCGCTATTGGCCACTGCCGGTTACCATGGCGATGTCGCCCACCTTCCCCGCCGCGCGGCATAGGGACAGGGCCAGTCCGCGGCTTGATTGGGTGACAGGCAGCCAAGACAGCAGCTCTCACTTATTTTATTGGGCTCACAAGTTTCAGCCCCCTTTTATCTCGCACACAAGATCTGGGCCAAGAGTGTGCACGTAGGCAACAGTGAGGCATTCCTGTCCCCAGCGGGCCTTGGGACTCAAGATCTGGCAGTAACTGCCCTCACCCCAGAGCTGGCGGGTCAGGAATACTCGCAGAGGTGGCCACAGCCGGCGGGACAGTGGGAGCTGCCCTCCAGCCACTTCATGATGTGCTGCAGGTGGCCACCATGGCTACAGCCCTGGCACCAAACGAACAGGCCCTTGACCACGTGGTGGCAGACCGCACACATGCTGGCGCAGCGGTGGCACCTGAAGGCAGGAAGGTACCTCAGCAGGGGGCTCCTGAGTGGCCTACAAGCCCCCGAAACCCCTCGCCCCACTGCCCCACCTGTCGCAGACCCAGCCACGGCTGCTCATGGGCCGTTTGCAATGGCTGCAGTTGACGTGTAGGGTGGTGGACGCCTGGTTGAGGCAGCTGACAGCTCGACTGGTGCTCAGCTTGACCACCTCGTTAGACACGTTCCAGAGGCGGAAGCGTTGCAGCAGGTCAATGTAGGATGTGTACCAGTGCTCCTGGGGGCAGGGAGGGGCCCAGGAGATCAGGATCACCAAGCACACAGCAGGGGAAGGAGGTGGGGGCAGCGCAGCAGACCAGGGCCAGGCTCAGGTGGGGAGGGCTGTACCAGGAGCCCTCCCCGCCCACCACACCTGGGTCTGCTCATCAATGTCCTTGCGCACGCGATCCCCCAGCACGATGAGCACGGACACGGCCATCTGCACATCTCCCTGCTCAGCATAAAAGTGCAGCATGTCGCGCACCAGCACACTGAAGAAATCGGGCGGCAGGCGACTGTCATAGAGCGCATGGGAGACAGACAGGAGCGAGAAGGAGGAGTCCATGGGCGCTAGGGAGATGGTGTCCGCCTCACTGCCGCTCACGTGGGGTGAGTCAGCCTTGTCCTGCAGGTGCTCGGGTCCAGGTGGCGTGTCCACGATCTCGTGGCGCAGCGGGAAAGCCTCCTGCGGCAGCACGCACTCGGGCTCCTCGGCTGGGAGGCAGGGGCAGGGCAGGGCTCTGAGCCTGTCCCAATCTGCCTCCCAACCCCACCCTGCCCCAGCCCCCACTCACGGTGTGTGTGGTCTGGGTCTAGCAGGTACAGCTCATCCTCCTCACCCTCCACGTCGCCCAGCAGGTAGTCGGCAGGCACATCGCTGCCCTCAGTTTCCTCGTTATCTGCCCAGCGGGTGGGGAGGGAGAGAGAAGGGTCAGGGACAGTGTGCCCTGGGATGCGGCCCCATCCTCACTGGCGTCCCCTGCCCACCCTCCAGCCTACCCTCGTTGGTGACGAGTGTGGCTGAGGAGTCAAGCAGGACTGTGTCGCTGCGTGTGTCACCCTTGCTGCGGTCCAGCCGGGTCTCGCTGCCTAGCCCTGGAGTCATATCCTTCAGGTTGAAACTGGAGGCAGGAAGGTTAGTAAGTGGCGGACTCCAGCAGTCCCACCCTCTGGGGAGAGCAGCCCAGGCACCCACCTGTTCATGAGTGGCAGGCCACAGGCACTGCCCTTGCCCATGCTGTGGTTGAGGTTGGCTGAGGGCACCAGGCCAGGGCTGCAGTAGATGATCCGCAGCATGGTCCAAGTCTGCGCCACCTGGGGGCAGGTACCAGTCCCTCGTGAGGGTCCTGGGCACCAGCACCTCATAAAGGCCCCCCTCTGCCTGTACAGCAGCATGAACCCCCTCAGCATCAGTGGCCCCATGGGACCAATGTTCAGGCCCACCTGGTGGGGAAGCTGAGGCCTATAGGCAGGGTGGGAATTACGGTCTGCATCCTGCAGTAGCATGGAAGGAAACAAGGTGGGAGGCAGTCAGTGTGGAGATGAGCAAGGGACCACCAGCAGGCTGATACGAGGCAGGGGCATGGGGGAGGTGGCTCGCACCTGTAGGCCTGATGCCTCAGGAGGCCCGCAAGCAGGAAGGTGGAACACAGGATGTGAGCCACAGGGCTCCCCAACCTCTGCTTCTAGAGCATAGGGCTGGGGCCTGATCCACTCTGGGGCCCTGGTCCTGTGTGATCTTGGCATTCTTGGTTACTGGGCAACTGGCCAGAGCCTAGTGCTGAGCTTGGGGTGGGGTGGGTACAGCAGTTGGAGAAGCCAGCCCTAGCCCCAGGTAATGGCCCCGAGGCCCCCACAGCCCAGGCCCTCCTACCTGGTTGCGGCCAAGCTCTCGAGCCACCTTCGCGTTGTGGTCACAGAGCTCGGCCAGTGGTCGGCCAGCCAGAGCGTAACGCTCAGCTGTGTCCACAAACCAGCCCATGCTGCCACCACCAGGCTCCATCTCAAAGACACTAAGGGCACTGGAGGCAAGGCCAGCGAAGGGCTCGGCAGGGTCCAGCTTGCGCTTGAAGAAGATGGGGTGGCGCCGATCTCCGGCATAGGGCTTGCGCCCCGACTCGGCAGCCACTAGGCTCTCCTTGGCAGCAAATGCCAGGTCCCCAAAAAGGCCATAGCAGAGGCCCTCGGGGTTAGCACGCTCGACAGGCTGGCTGGCATCACGGAACAAGTGTTGGCACAGCGAGCTGTCCTTGGAGCCTGACAGCAGGAAGGAGGGGTCGTGAGGGTGACGCCACGCAATGCCTGTCGTGACATCACGGTGCTCCTCAAACATGGCAGCCGGCACAAAGGGCCGGCGCACGTCCCACACATAGATGTTGTGATCCACCATCATGGAGCACGTGGCCAGGTGGTGGCGGCATTCCGGCCTCCACTTGACGCGGGCCACTGAGGCGATAGTCTGCACACAGTGCATCTCTTTGGCACGGTGTGTGGTCATGTCCCAGACCTTCACCATCTTGTCGCGCCCTCCTGTGGCCAGCCAGCCCCTGTGGGAAGGCCCCACCCAGGCCTCAGTGACCTCTCATGAGAGAGAGGGCATCACCCCAGCCCTGCCTCTCCCCATTCTGCCTTACAGGTCTTGAGGAAGGGGGAGGGCTGTCCGTGAACCCTGCTGCCACCCACTGCATCCCACACCACACCTGTCCTCGGGGTGCCAGTCACAGCAGAAGACAGGCCCATTATGGGCCGTGAACATCCTCTCACATCGGTCAGGACGCCGGATGTCCCAGAGCTGCACGTTGCCATTCTCGAAGGTCGAGGCAAAGGTGAAATAGTCACGGATGCTGAACTGGACATCCCGCACACTCTCAGACTGGCCTGTGGGTGGGACATCAGTGGTGGGAGTGGTGAGATGCTGGCTCACACACCTGCCTGTGGCCCAGGCCAGGAGGCCCAGACCCTGAGGACTGCCTAGGGTGGATGGGCTGGGGAGTACCCAAAGAGTGGCCAGAGCCACTTGAGGGAGGAGGCTACCGAGAGGCTCTTCATACTAACTTCTGGACCTCAGGTTTCCCAGGATTCTTCATCTCCCATCAGTCTTTGGTAAAGCTGTGGCCCAGCTCAGTATCTGAGTGCTGGGAGAACGAGAGCCTACCAGGCCACCTACCCACATGCCCCCGTGGGTCCTGAGACCCTGTGGGAGGCCTAGGTAGGCACTGAGGAGGTCACCCCAGTCTCTGCCCCATCCCTTTACCTGGAGTTGGAGCTGCCTGGTGCACCTGAAGGCCTGGAGGGCTTGGGATCCAGTCTGCCCTGGTGGGCCAGCATGCCAAGAGCTTTTGAGGGCCATGCCCAGTCTTTCCCCAGCACAGGCAGCTCAGAACCTGTCCCCAGATTCTCTAAGGTTCCTGAGGGCTCTCCCTTGTGCTCCACTAGGATTCACCCAGGTGAACAAGGGAGAGCTGGCTTGGGGCAGTCATCAAGGTGGTGGGCAGGCTAGGAGAAGAGCCCTGGGGGAGCTAGACAGTGTATCATCTCCTCTGCCTCCCTGGACCAAGAACCCTAGAAGTCCAAACTGACTCGCTGCAATGATGCAGCCTGAAGCTCTGGGGGAGGGGGAGGGAAAGCAAGAACGCAGCTGCTCAGCCACCAGATCACCTGTGAGACCGCTGCAGCTCTGCCTTCCCCCTCAGCCCACACCCAGCCTCACTTTCTAGCAGGTCTGCCTCCTGCTTCTCCCCTCCATCACTGCCCCAGCTCACACCTCACTCAGGTCTGCTAACCTCTCCTTGCTGAACCACCCGCCTCAACCCACCTGCATGGAGGAGCTGGGTGCCAGCAGAGATGCCCACCTGCCCCGACCTGCCTATGTGAGCCTCACCTGAGAAGGTACTGACAGAGTCCTTTCTGCGGAGGTCAAAACACTTCATGAAGCCATCCTGGGAGCCACTGAGCAGCACATGGGCTTCCGTGGGGTGGAAGCAGACTTTGTTCACCGTGCGCTTATGTTCTGTAAACAGCTGGTCCTGCTTGTTGCGGGACGGCCGGCCCAGGTTCCATGTGACCACAACGCCATTGGTGGCCGCTGTGGCCAGCAGGTTCTCATCCATCTGGTGCCAGACCACATCGGCGCAGCTCAGGTTAAGTGAGGGCTTGCGGCCCACCCGCAGGTTCAGCTTCTCAACGAACTGCTCCTCCTCGATGGCGTAGATCTTGAAGATGCTGCGGCCGGCCACGACCACCTGGGCTGCATCACGGCACACACTGATGGCGTTGGCCGGAGCATCGAGGTGGCAGTGCATGGTGCGGCCCGTCAGCACACTGCCGCCCAGGGCTGTGGTCACGCGGGACATCTTCTCCATGGCTGCACGGGTGATGGGGGCAGGAGGTCAGTGAGGCAGGGTGGCCTGGTCAACCTGAATAGGTTGTCAGTTCAGACCTTTCACCCAGGTTGGGAGCCCAGAGCAGCTCTGGGTCCACGCTGGTCAGTCTCAGTGAGCCAGGTCAGGGTGGTTTCTCAGCCAATCAGTCTGATGGGCAAGTGCATCCTCACTGGAGCGTATGGATCCAGGCCATCACCCCAGCTGGGAGCTCAGAAGCTCCACAGCCACCCCGAGTCTGGTCGGTACCATGTCTGACTTTCAAGGAAGGCCCTTTATGGTCAGTCCCGGCCCAGGCCGCTTCTCCATCCCCCCCACCAGTCAGGTCTAGGCACTCACATACCGTCTGTCAGTGGATTCTAGGGGACGAGGTGGCTCCGCGTCCACACGGCCAGCCCCAGGGGCTTCCGAGGGCAGCGAATCGCGGAGAGGAACAAGAGAGGGAGGCAGAAGGGCCGGAGGGGCCCAGAGGGCTCAGGCAACAGAGGTGCGAGGGGCACACGGGGACCAAGCGGCCTGAAGAGCCAGGGGTGTCTGGCGGGACCGGAGGCAGGAGAGACGCCGGCGACACAGAGTCCGGGGCTCCTGGGAGAGGCGTAGAGGTGTCAGAGCCGCGGGGCAGCGGGCGCTGCGGGAGCGGACCCACAAGGGCCAGCAAACCGCTCCCGCCGCGGGCACCCCAGCCATGTACGAAAGCGAACCTCGATCCGGAAGCGTCGCCCCAGAGGCGGCCAGTCTTTCCCGCCCCTCGCCGGAAGCGGTCCGTTCTTCATCCGACTCTCCCCGGAAGTTAACATGGATTCTCGCCCACATTACAAAAGTTCCTGGTTAGGGAGCTGCACTGGTAAAAGAGGGAGTGGTGGTCCTGAACTGGGATGTATAGGACGCCCTGGGCTCTCACATTTCAACTCAATGGTTTGTTTTTGTGGTGTTTTTTAAATTTTTATTTTAGAGACAGGGTGTCTCTATACTGCCTAGGCTGGACTCGAACTCCCAGCCTCAAGTGATCTTCCGCCTCTGCCTGCTGAGTATTTGGGATTACAAGCGCGTCCACCATGCCTGGAGGGGCTGTGTCTGTTTTTTTTGTTTTGTTTTGTTGTTTTGTATGTGTGTGTGTGTGTATGTGTGTTTTGAGTTGGAGTCTCATTCTCTCCCCCAGGCTGGAGTGCAGTGGTATGCTCATGGCCACCCCAGCGTCGGCCTGCTGGGCTCCAGCAATCCTTCTGCCTCAGCCTTCCAAGTAGCTGGAACTACAGGCACGTGCTACCACACCTGGCTAATTTTTTTATTTATTGTA
>NW_007070583.1:0-1324 GCF_000164805.1 Carlito syrichta
AAAAAAAAAAAAAAAAAAAAAAAAAAAAAAAAAAAAATATATATATATATATCCATAACAACCCAGTGATGTAAGAGTTATCTACACTTTTTTCAATGGAAAAATAGGTTTAAAGTTAAGTGACTGCTTTATTACATCTTTAGTACTTAGTAGTGCTGCTGGAGCTCAGACTGGGTGTGTGTGATGACAAAAGCCACTGCCCTTTTTACAAAATTACAGTGCCTATTAAGGAGGTGTAATTCCTATTAGGGGTGTGTAGAGTTTGATATAGATCTAATTGTTGCATGTTTACTGTATTATGCATTTATTTTCTGTCCTTATTCAATTTTTAATGGAGATTTATGCAGGATAATTGGATGCTGTGATTTAAAAGTGGATTTTTAGAAATGTGCATTCCCTAGGCAATCAATCTCATCTAGCACAGTTAGTGGTTTCAACTACTAGCCCCTCCTGCCTGTCAGCTTCCAAACCCTTATTTGAGCTCCAGACTTGAGCTCAGTAAAGATGTTTTTAAAAGCTCAGATTAAATGATTTACCATATTGTATTTATTATTAAGGATGATTAGCAAGCATTTACTACAGAGCATTTGGAAAACATGAAAAATATAATAAAAATCATCTCTAATTCCACAAAGTGAGACAATCGCTAATATTTTTATAAATTTGCATGCTTTTCAATTCCTTTGTCTTTATAGATGTATAATATACATATTTTATTTATCAGTTTGTATCAAACCAATTATTTGAACCAATTGTAATCTTTTTTAATTTAACAATATAATGTGAACATTTTCATGTTATTAAATATTATTCAAGACTGTTATTTTTTTATTAGCCTCATTATGTTGTGTTGTGTGCATGTATTATAGTACAACAATTCCATATTGTCGGAATTGTTCAGGACTACCATTATAAGTAATTCTTATGCAAGTCAATGGATTAATGTTGTAAATTTGAATAGTGCTTAGTTACATAATAAATGGAATTACTTTTCATAAAATGTTTTCAGGTAGGTGGCCTTGGAATAAAGTGGCCAAAACCAATAGTTGTGAAATATGCATATCTTTGACCATATAACCTTTAACAATTTTTTTTTAAATGGTGCACTTCATTGCAGGCTACATTGCATCATGAAGTATCTCTTCAGCAATATTCCAAACTTTTCTTTCCACAAAACTTGCATTCTTTAATTAGTCTTTCGATCACGTGGCCTAATGCTGCCAATGTTTTTCTGTGCTGATGATAACAGATAAAAGAACTAAGGTGACCCATCTAGATAATAGGCTTCTAAGGACAGGTGAACTTGGAAAGCACATTTTAAACA
>NW_007070584.1:0-1331 GCF_000164805.1 Carlito syrichta
CCTTCCGAGTAGCTGGAATTACAGGCAGGCGCTACCACGCCCGGCTGATTTTTTGATTTATTGTAGAGATGAGGTCTCGCTGCCCAGGCGGGTCTCCTGAGCCCATTTTCTAACAGTATTCCCCACTGAATTATATAGAATGATTGTTGCTGATTGTTGAAATCAACTCAAAGGCTGAAACAAGAAATCACATGTTGGGTCAATCAGTTCATGTGACTAAAACCTCCCAGGAGGGCTTGTGTTGGGCCAGTGGGTCCAGCAGTTCGGGATCTATATCTTTCTTTCCATGTCCTAGCTCTGTCCTCTCAACATTCATGTATGACAGAGGCACCCTTGTGGACCAACATTGGCTGTGTGTTGCTTCCCATCTGGCGGGGATTCTTCCATAGAAAACCCATATTCAGTCTACCTGCTCATCCCTAAACCAATCACAATGGCCAAGGAGAGCAAACAGAGTTGACTGGCTTGTGACAGAACCACCTGCCCCACCCTAAACACCACCCAGTCATCCTTAGGAGGATTAAGGATGGACATGAGAACAAATCTACAGGTGCTATTTTCAAGAGAAGGAGGAATGAGTGCTAGTGGCCAAAGGCATGGGAAAATGTTGATCTCGTCTACTTTAGTTTCTGGTACCTCCTTCTACCAGTTGTGCATTCTAAAATGCTGAAGTTCTTTCTCTCCCTTTCTCTCCTACCCTCTAATTTCCATGACCTTTTTTATTCACTGCACTCCTAAAAATCTTTCCAATCCAGTCACTTCCCTCCATTCCCATTGCTAATGTCTTGATCTTGCCCACCTTGTTCCCAATGGCTTCAGCAGTAGGCAGAAGACAGAAACCTCATCTATCATTTTAACAGAGAGAATTTAATATAAACAGTTGTTAGTTTTGTAACTAAAAGGGCAAAACATGAACTGCAGGGTGTCACAGAGGTAGTAACTTCAGAAAGTAGCTACCATTCTAGGACTGGAAGACAAAAAGGAAGCAGTCAAAACTATGGAAACTTAGAAGTTTGGAGAAAGGACCCCACAGAGTTGGGACCTTGAAGAAGAGCGCCGGTCACCCTGGGCTGGTGTCCCCCAGCAGAAGCAATGAGGTGAGCTCTGCATGTGTTGTAGCGATGGCAAATTGCTCTAGTGGAAGGAACCACTGCTGCTGTGCCAAGGAAGTGAGATAGGAAGGTGCTGTTAAGAACCAGAAGTGGGCTGGGCACGGTAGCTCAAGTCTGTAATTCCAGTACTTTGGGAGGCCAAGGCGAGAGGATTGCCCAGGGGTTCGAGACCAGCCGGGGCAACTTGGTGAGACACCGTCTCTACAATATATCAAAATA
>NW_007070585.1:0-1578 GCF_000164805.1 Carlito syrichta
GACTGGAGCCGGGCTCGGTGGCTCAGCCTGTAATCCCGCGCCTTTGGGAGGCTGAGGTGAGTGGATTGCCTGAGCCCGCGGGTTCGAGACCCGCCTGGGCAGCGAGACCTCATCTCTACAATAAATCAAAAAAATCAGCCGGGCGTGGTAGCGCATGCCTGTAATTCCAGCTACTGGGAAGGCTGAGGCGGAAGGATCGCCGGAGCCCAGCAGGTCGAGGCTCGGTGGCCGGAAGCAGCCACTGCACTCCAGTCTGGGCGACAGAGTGAGACTCCAACTCAAAAAAAAAAAAAAAAAAAAAAAAAAGAAAAAAGAAAGTCAGACTGGGAGAAATGCAAGCTTTTCCTCCTTCTTTCCCTCCCTTCCTCCTTCCCTCTCTCCCTTTCTCCCTCCTTCCTTTCTTCCTCCCTCCTCCTTCCCTCCCTTCCTTCCTTCCTGCCTCCATTTGATATCTGAAAGGTTGTTAAATAGAGGGGGAGGATTTGTTCTATATATGAAATAAAAACAAAAAAGAAATACAGAATTTAGATAACTCAAAATGGGAAATAAACTAAGCAATTGGGCAAGGAATATTAGACTCCTATTTAAGACTGACTTTTGTCTGAGATGTGTTGCTTTCACACCCTCCTGCGTCTTGATGGATCCCAAATGGGCCAAATGAGACTTGTTGTTTCTATAGTTCTCTGTTGAACAGAGCAGGTGTGATGAGTTTTTGTGGATGTTAATTTATTCTAAAATAGGACAAACATAACTAGATTGTATTAAAGAGGATAGTTTATTGGATTGGTTTATGAAAGCCAGCTCGGCTTTGGTTAAAATGAATAGGAAAATTGTTGGAGTACATTGATTCCTGGCTCTTTGGATGGGAAGCACAAATACTATTCCTGAGCAAGTGCCACAACATTCAGGCTGAGATTAAAGGAGACAGAGAATCAATTTGCCAATAATAACACTGAACCCAGGTTTACTGGAAAGAACTTACCCTGTGACTGTGCTAAAACTACCCCCAGAATTGGGCTTCACTTATCCTGCATCTTCCAAATTTTTAGCCTTTCATTGTGCAATCTGTGAATAACTGACACCAGGCTCTGAGTCAGATTTGTGATCCTCACCCTCATGGTTCAGATTGAAGTCTAATTATAGGCGCTACTCCTACACCTCCCAGGGCGCCTTGCTGGGAATTTCTTCTTCAATTATTAATCAAGAGGGAAGTTAAATTTGCCTGTTTTAGTTCTACAAGGTCAGTTTTCTCCTAGCATATTTTTATTTGTTCATAAAAGTTATTTTTTAATAGAACAAATTAGTGTGTGTCTCACACAACCCTTTCTGTCAATGAAGCACATCCTTATCTATAACAGTTCCTTAAGCCCAGGAGAGTCTCTTCCTTCAGTTTATTAAAGATGCTTTATAAATTGCTTCAATTGTAAAGATGTGGCTTCCTGTACTCCCAGTTTCAGGAATTAAGGAAGCCTGGCACAAGACCCCTGGGCCATAATGATGCCTCCTTAAATTCAATGTGTCCCAACATGGATTCTATGTTTCTTTTGTTTTGTTGTTGTTGTTGTTGTTGTTGTTGTT
>NW_007070586.1:0-1961 GCF_000164805.1 Carlito syrichta
CATGGGTTCATCTGTTTCCATCTAAGTACTAATTTGGCTATATTCATATTTATGTTATATTTTTCATTATCTTTCACTTCAAAGTATATGATAATTTCCCATTGTGATTTCTTATTGACCCATAAATTATTTTCCAAATATATATTTCCTAGTAATCGTTTTATTACTGATGTCATGCTTAACTATAACCAGAAAGCATATTCTGTACATCAGTCTTTTTATATTTGTTTATCCTTGCTTTATGGTCCAACAGATGATCTGTTAGTAAATTGTCATTTTGTAGACTTGGAAATGATGTGTTTTCTATCGTTATTGGGTGAAATGCACTGCATATGATAAGATGATAAGTTCTGTTAATCTTGTCCACATTGTTTATAGCTCTTCTGATTTTTATTTTTATTTATTTTAAAGATGTGGGGTACAATTCAGGGTTAGGTATACAAGTTTCATTATGCAGGTACCCTTGTGAATGAGGTGTGTTCCTCCCTCTCCTGGCAGTTTCCCTCAACTGCCAATTCCACCCCCCTCCCCTGGGAGTTTCCCACCAGTGCCAATCCCTTTCTGATAGTATTATGGTAATTGTTCAAGGTCCGCTTAGGAGTGAGAACATGTGGTACTCTGTTCTTTGTTTCTGTGATAGATTGATAGAGCTCTTCTGATTTTTAATCTGCATGGTGTATCAGCTACTGAGAGATATTTATTAAACAGTTTAACTGTGATTGTGGATTTGTCTACATTTCTTTTTTGTTTTACAGTTTTTGCTTTATATGTTTTTAGGCTATTTCTAGATATTTAAATTATCTTTATTATGATTTCTTCTTTGAACTGTAAGTTACTTAGAAGTATGTTATTTGCATTTTTGCTATAAAGTCTTTAGCAAGGGAATAAAGAAATTAAATTGGTTTCTTAAAAGGAATAATCAATGAGGGTCGGTTTCCTTCTGCCATGCCCTCTGATAGCTCTCTCTTTTTGTCTCCTATTTCATAGCTTACAACAGTAAACTGTAGAGTTACTAATTAACCCACTCACTGTTACATGAACTACTGACAGCTTTGATCCCGTGGTAAATTAAGCTAAATCCTCACGGCATATTGAGGTTCATTCATATTGTTCATTTATCCTTCTCTCTCAAACCCTGGATTGAATGCTTTGGATTCTGTTGACTCTGGCGGATTTTTGAAACTTAGCATATGACTTTAATCTCTAAAAGATCTTGGTATCTTATATACTAGGAATAATCTTTTCTCGCTCCCTGAAATGATATCTCACAGTGAGTTATGGTTCTTAATCCTGTTAACAAGTGTAAGCAAGTATGTCACATTGATCTCCGGCTTTCCGTTTCTAGAGATGAAAAAAAAAGAAGAATCCTTTTTTAAAACTGGATGTTACAACTTTCCTTCTAGGTGGTTTCTTGAACAAAATGAAAAAGCCATTGTCTTGCTTCGTAGACATTCTGTTTTTAAAACTATCCATGATCCGGAGCCCAAACTTAATGTAAAACTCTGGTTTGTATCCATTAGCCTTAGAGAAGGTTTTATCGAATTTCGGTGGTTGGCAAAGGAATTATTGGAATAAAAAGATTACAGCTTCTGTGCTTACTGAGCATGATGGAGGAATTACTCTCTAGCCGAGCATATCTTCTGAGCAATTAGGCCAAGCGCCAGAACCATTAAGGCCCAAATGCCAAGTGCCTGCAGGGAGTGCTCTGTTGCAGGAGTTAGCAACCAGTCCTTGGCTCGCTTACCAGAGGGTGGCACTCCAGGCTTCCTGATTGCCGTGCCAGCCTGGCTGGGACTCAGCAGCTGCCACCCGGCCACTTCTGGCTTCTGGATACGCTCCCGAACCCTGCCTCTGTCTCCACCCCTCTCTCCCATCTGCCTTCCATCTGCTGGCCCCTTGCGCGGTAGGTGCGTGGTTGGGGACACCGTGCACGTGGAGTCGTGACACTCAGCTGACACATG
>NW_007070587.1:0-2422 GCF_000164805.1 Carlito syrichta
CCACTCACCTCAGCCTCCCAAAGGTGCGGGATTACAGGCTGAGCCACCGAGCCCGGCTACTTCTGTCTTTTTTAAGCAGACCCAATGCCCAGCAGAGGGCCAGGGCTGCCGGGGAGAGGGGGGAGCTGGTGAGGCCTTTGGGAAGGGGCTGAATTGAAGCTGGCAGCTGAATGAGGCCAAACAGTGGGGGTGGGTAGCAGCAAAACGGCATGGCCCAGGTCTGGACGGAGCCCGGGAGGCTGGGCAACCCAATGGGGAACATGCTGGTGGGGCTGACTGGCAGCAGGTTTTATAAGGCAGGGAAGACCCAGTCTGGAAGCCAGAGCTTGCCTGGGGGCGCCCGGCCCTCCAGCTGCCCGAGTCGTGAGGGCACCAACCTCCTGATGGATCAGCCCAATGGCACAGGGGATGATATGGTGGCCAGTGCTTCTCTATGGGCCCGAGGGGTCTCAAGGTCTGCACATGACCTCAGGTGCTGGGGTGGCACAGAGGCTTTCCAGCAGGTTTTCAGCCCAGGTGCCGGGGGGCTTAGTCTACGTGGAGGAGGATGGGTTGGGGTGGCCAGCACAGTGGCCCAGTTTAGGAGAAAGAGGCAGTGGGGCCAGGGAGAAGAAGGAGGCGAGAGACACAGAGCAATGTCACCAGCAGGACTGGGCTGGAGGACGTGGTGACAGATGAGATGTGAAGCGTGAAGGAAAAGGGAGAGCCAAGGGAGACCCTGAGGTTTCCAGCCCCGGGCTGGGGGAACGGGGAGGGGACAGGCAGGGCCCTGGGGAGGGGCCATCGGAGAGGCTTGGCCGGGAACCAGCAGGCCCGCAGACATGTGCGTGGACACTCGTGTTCCGGGGGCAGCTGAGTCCGGCCTTGGGGGCTTCACCTGGGGAATGGGTCCCCCCACCTCAAGCTCCGGGCAGGCTCCAGGCCTTCTGAGACTGCATGGCCGAAGCCGGGAGTTCTGGGGCCCAGGACAGACGAGGAGGAAGGAGAGAGGTGGGGCTGGGGGGGGGGGCTCTGACCCCTGCCTGGGGCCAGAGTTGACTGCTCCCGGGAGCCAGGCCAGGACCCTTTGGGTGGGGTGCTTGGTACCTGGATCGACACCAATCCCCGGTTTGAAGGCAGTCTCTCCCAACACAGGCAAAGGCGGGCAGTCAAAGGGCCAGCTCTCCCTGGGGACCCCAAGGGGCTCCAAAGCCCAGCCCACCCCATCCGCAAGGCAGGGCAAGCAAGAACAGGGTACCTCCGAGCCCTGGAGAATTGCGACCCCCCCCAACAACCAACTGCGTCCTCGTGGGGGTGGGAAGTGGACGGAGGGGTCCGGGCCAGCCCTGAGTGGGGGAACAGATGCCTGAAAGGAGGACAGGGACAGGCAGTCGGGGTTGGGAGGGGCAAGGCCAGGGCTGGGCGCCCCTCAGCCCCACCTGCCTGGGGCGCCGTCTCCTCGAGCCCCGCCCCCTCAGGAGCGGAGAGGTCTGTGTGCACACAACGGGCTGGGAGAGAGGAGGCCCTGCGAGACAGGTGGGTGGCCGTGTGCACGGACACGGGGGGCCTGCCGGGTGCCAGTGTGCTGAAGGGACAGGCTTTTGTGTGACGTCCAGCGACAGGGTGGTCGCGTGGTCTGGGAGCGGGCGGCGGGCGGGCGGTCGCACTGCCCCCCGGCGCCCCCTGCCGCCCGGCCCTTCCCCAGTCGCTCACAGACACATTTTTCAGCGGCTGCGGTTGCCGTGGAGGCTCTGGACGGTGCGGGAGGAGCTGGGGTCACCGCAGGGCCAGCCTGCCAGGCGTCCACACGTGCCCAGAGCCAGCGGGGGACAGCAGGAAGGGGATCCCGAGAAGTAGGGGCCGCCCACACCCCCAGAGCCTTCCGCAGCCTCTCCCACTGGCCTGGGGCTGAGTGGATGCCCCAGGCAGACTGCCCAGGGCAGCCCTGCCGCACTGGTGCCCACCTGCCAGCTCCCGGGCAGCCTTGGGCCAGGCCCCAACAGGTGCCTCGCCAGCCAGGCGTGCAGTTGCCCCAGCCTGCGGCCTCCCGAGGAGTCCGGGTGGGGACCCTCGACTCTGGGCTGCAGCGCCCTGGCTCAGCCCCGTCACCTCTTATCTGCACACGCTCACCTGTGCAGCTGCACACGGCCATCACACACATGCAGTGCTCGGCCATCACACACAGCAGCCACACGCCTGCCAAGGCTGCACATACCTCGCCAGACCCCGGTGTCTCCCCCAGGCGCACATGTCAGCCCACAGCCCTCACACGTGCTCACGTGGGCGACAGGACACGGCCTCACACATGAATCCAACCCAGTAAACACTGCCCGGGCCCCTCCTCGTTGTCGGGCTGCACCTCTCCGGTGTGTGCAGCTTTAACCCATGGTCAGTGTGCAGCCGCAGCCCCGAGAGCTCACCTGGGGAGCTGCACACACGCCCC
>NW_007070588.1:0-1276 GCF_000164805.1 Carlito syrichta
AAAGGAGGCCAGAAAATGTGGGCCTTGTCTGCACCGAGGACGACTCCATTCGTCAAAGCCACCAGTGAGGGGCAGCTTGAAGTCAGCGAAGGCAGCCGACACCCGGAGGAAGAGCTTCAGCCGCAGGATGGACACAGGCAGGTCGCATGGAAAGTTTTCAGAAGGAAGTTCAGAACAGGCTGCGGTCATGAGAGCAGGGAAGCTGGAGAGCCAGTGAAGGAAACGCACGACCCGCCACCTCCACAACGAATCTCCAATTAAGGGAACGGAGTCGAAGGATGTCTGGCCAAGCATCCCTGAGGCGGGCAGTGACTTTTGGAGAGGCACCGACAAATTAAATTTGACATTTTCTGTTCAGCCATCTTCTGAAACACTAACAACATTTCAATTAGTGTCAAAAGGAAGGATCGTTCCTGTTAAAATAAGTGATTCTTCTGTAGCTCTCAGGGATATGATGTTGAAGGAGAATCAAATAGACCCGGGACAGCAATGCTGTGTATGTTTTCAGAGAAATCATCATTGGTTTTGTATTGATTTGTGCCCGAGAAAGAAAGTGTAATTTAATGAAATACATAATGTTCTCAGCCAGTATAACACATCAGCCTGGAAATTGGGAAAATGTTTTTCCTGTTTGGTCGGCAGACTGAATTCTACAGATGATGGCTGGATAAGTGGGCTGTGCTTCTAAGCAGAGGTCATTAGCCTTCCCATCGCGGGGACATGGCCTCCCGGAGCATCAGGAGGTGGTGAGGCATGGTGACAGAGCGAGGTTTGTGGTCAGACTGCTTGTGGTCAGACTGCTTGACTCTTCCTGCTCTGAAGACATTAGCCAGGTGTCCCTGACCAAGCTGCTTAACCTGTATGTTCCAGGTTCCTTATCTACAGATAAGGGAATGATAAGTGTCCTCACCTCATTGAATTGTAAAGAGTAAGTGCTCAACTGCACATCACCTCTCTCTCAATCTCTCTCTCTCATCTATCTCTTTTACCTATTTATCTCAACATACATAGATTTTAAGATGATACTAGCTACATTTTAAGATTTCTAGACTGAGTAAATATGTATACCATAAAAAGATATAATGGGAATTCTACTTCTGGTTATATATAAAAATAGGAAGACATTCTATACCCTTGGTAACTCCAGGATAAAAAAAAAAATCTGAATGTTGAATGGTCACCTTAGCTACCAGAGAGGAAAGACCTTGTACTCCCTAGGGGGAAAAAAATCAAACCTCACTATCTTGACTATTCTTCTGTATGTACTGTCTGGTAT
>NW_007070589.1:0-10204 GCF_000164805.1 Carlito syrichta
CCCGTGGGCTCAGGCAATTCACTCACCTCAGCCTCCCAAAGGCGCGGGATTACAGGCTGAGCCACCAAGCCCGGCTATAGTTAATTTTTTATATGTTGATAGTTAGGTGTCCAGTTTCATTCTTCTGCATTTTGGTCAGCCAGAAACCAGGCAAAAACCCAACAAGGAAAGGTAATTACAGACCAATCTCCTTGATGAACACAGACACAAAAATTCTAAGCAAGATTCTATTAAATCATGTCCAACATCATATCTCAAGGATCTTCCTCCATGACCAGATGGGTTTCTTTCCTGGAAAGCGGGGCTGGTTCAACATTTACAAGACTGTAAATGCAAACCAACATTAACAGATGTAAAACCAAGAACTACATGATTATCTCATTAGATGCAGTAAAAGCATTTGACAAACCACAGCATCCCATCTTGATAAAAACCCTCAAGCACCTAGACGTTGACGAAACATTTCTCAAAACAGTAAGAGCCATCCTTGATAAACCCACTACCAACATTTTACTGAATGGGCAGAAATGGAAAACATTCCCTTAGAATGAGAACAAGAAAAGAATGTCCTTCTCACCACTCCTGTTCAACAGAGTTGGAAGTCTTCATGAGAGCAAGCAGGCAAAAGAAGAAAATCAGGGGTATCCAAATAGGAAAAGAGAAATTTAAGATACCCCTCTTTGTGGATGATATGATTCTTTACCTTGAAAACCCGAGGGAACCTGTCAAAAACCTCCTTGCACTGATAATCAACTTTGGTAAAGTCTTAGGGTACAAAATCAACATACAAAAGACAGTGGCATTTCTATACAACAGCAACAGGAAAACAGAGAACCAAATAAAAAACACAATCCCATTCACAATAGCCACAATAAAAATGAAATATCTTGGCATCTCCTTAACCAGAGAAGTGAAAGATCTTTACAACAAGAACTATAAACAGTGTACAAATAAATCAAGGATGACATAAATGCAAAATATTCCATGCTCAAAGTACTCCATTCTTATGTATTGGAAGAATCAATATTGTCATGATGTACGTACTAACCAAGGC
Organism: Carlito syrichta; assembly: GCF_000164805.1. NCBI lineage: Eukaryota > Metazoa > Chordata > Mammalia > Primates > Tarsiidae > Carlito > Carlito syrichta. Next base: position 1,055 of record NW_007070589.1, read on the forward strand.
AATCTTCAGATTCAATATAATGCCCATCAAATTACCAACATTACTTTTCTCTGAACTAGAAAGTTCGATACAGAAATTAATCTAAAACAAAAAAGAGTACAAATAGCCAAAACAACACAGTTTCATAGAAACTGGGCCCACCTTCTCTATTCCTCTTGCCATGAGAAGAACAGGTCAGCTACTCCTTGGTGGCCATCTGAATCCTTAAAAGATTATTGAAAATAAAGTTATTTGCCATCATACTAAAAGTATACTTTTAACTTTTACTGACTTTCAAACTACCACTCTCTCTTCGGGTACGATGAATTGTCATTATTGAAATAGTCATAATAATTCGTGCTTAGATTCTATATGTATACATATGCATATATATATTTTTATACCATACTAAGTTATGACTACACCTGTTATTTTGTGTAATTTTTGTCTTCATACTTTTATTATACCTTTGTATAATCATAGAGTTCATTAAAGTTGAATTCTAGAACTGTAAAAGTCTATATTGTTGCATATGAAAAAGACATGACATTTAGTAATTGGATGCATAATGATATTTTTGTCAGTGTTGGACGTCCTATACAGCAGTTGTCCCATAGCTTATAGTAGAGCTAAAAATTTCTGTAGTCTAGTGATACTGTAGCCATTATTGTAGCATGATGCATTATCTATGTGTCTGTGGTGATGCTGGTGTATTCTTGTTCACTCCGTTGTATAAGAGTACAAGAGAGGTGATGCCAAAATGAGATTCATTTATACAAAAACTGCATATATTCATATTTGCTCAAACTTCAGTCACTTTCAAAGTACTCACTATTTGATGCAATGCACTTTTCAGGATGCTTTTCCAATGTTCCAACTAGTTTTTTGAACTCATCAATTTTGATGCCTTTAGTGCTTCTACCGTTTTTGGTTTGTTGGTTTGTTTCGCCTCTTTCACACTGGCAAAATATTTCCCTGCGAGGACTTTTTTCATCTGGAGAAACAAAAAAGTCACGCAGGGTGAGATTGGGTCAATAGAGAGCATGAGGGAGGGAGTCATGCCATTTTTAGTCAAAATTTTGCTGTTGCATGTTGTTCATGTAAATTATCCATGATCAAATGCATTGAAAGAATCTAAAAATAAAAAGAAGAAAAAGAAAAACTCACTGAAGGTGAACATAGCCTCTCAAAACAATGCTAGCTAGTATACTTATGCCAATGGGTTCCTAAACACATACCTAGCTGGGGCAGTCTGTACTACAAAGGGCCCACGCTAAAAAAAAAAAATTTTGGGGGGACAGTCTTCCCATGTACAGCATATGCAATTATGTACAGTACATAATATTTGTTAATACAAAACTATGTTCCTGGTTTATGTATTATCTATATTATATTTTTAGTTGTTATTTTTGAGTGTTGTATTCCTTCTACTAATAAAAAACAGCAACAGCCGGGCTGGGTGGCTCAGCCTGTAATCCCGCGCCTTTGGGAGGCTGAGGTGAGTGGATCGCCTGAGCCCGCGGGTTCAAGACTCTCCTGGGCAGCGAGACCTCATCTCTACAATAAATCAAAAAATCAGCCGGGCGTGGTAGCGCATGCCTGTAATTCCGGCTACTCGGAAGGCTGAGGCGGAAGGATCGCCGGAGCCCAGCGGGTCGAGGCTGCGGTGGCCGGGAGCGGCCACTGCCCTCCAGTCTGGGCGACAGAGTGAGACTCCAACTCAAAGCAAAAACAAAAACAAAAACAAAAACAGCAACAGGCAGATCCTTCAGGAGGTGTTGCAGAAGAAGGCATTTTTACCATAGAAGATGACAGCTCCATGCATGCTCCTGCCCCTGAAGCCGTCTAGTGGGACAAGATGTGTGGGTGGAAGGCAGTAAAATTGGTGATCTCAGTCCCGTGGAGGCATAGGATAATGTGTGTGTTCCACTGTTAGCTGTTAATACAAATTTTAGAAATTGACCAGGATCGGTGGCTCAGCTTGTAATCCCAGCACTCTGGGAGGCCGAGGCAAGTGAATTGCCTGGTCCCGTGGGTTCGAGACCCTCCTGGGCAACTTGGTAAGCCCTCATCTCTACAATACATCAAAAAATTTGCCGGGCATGGCAGCGAGCGCCTGTAGTTCCAGCTGCTTGGAAGGCTGAGGCGGAAGGATCGCCGGTGCCCAGCAGCTCGAGGCTGGGTGGCCGGGAGCGGCCACTGCACTCCAGTGTGAGTGACAGAGTGAGACTCCAACTCAAAATAAATAAATAAATAAATAAATTAGAAATTAAAAATCAAAGAAAATTTTTCAAATTACAAAACAGTTTATGGAATAAGGATACTTAGTAAAAGTTTTTTGTATAGTGTAGCATGTGTTTGTGTTATAAGATGTGCTGTTACAAGAATCAATAATTTATATATAAAGTCTGTAAAGGAAAGAATGCTACAGCAAGCTAATTTCAATGTATTAACATTAACTTATTATTGAAGAAAGAAAAATATTTTATAGCTCTAGTGTATGTAGCCTTTTTGCACAATGTTTATACAATTTACTGTTGTAAAATAATGCCCTAGGCTCCAGAGTCACTCAGCACTCGCTAACTCACCCAGAGCAACTTCCAGTCCTACAAGTTTCATTGGTGTTAAGTGCCCTCTATAATATACCATTCTTAAACTTTTATTCGGTGATTTTACAGTATCTTTTATATGTTCAGATACAAAAATACATACCATTGTTTTAAAATTGTCTACAGTATTCAATAGAGTAACTTGCTGTACAGGTTTGTAGCCTAAAAGTAATAGATAACACCATATAGCTTGCGTAGTAGACTATATCATCTATGTTTGTGTAGGTACTCTTTATGTAGTTCACAAAAGGACAAAATTGTCAAATCTTGCATTTCTCCAAACATATCCCCATCGTTAAGCAACACATGGCTGTGTAATGTTATTTAATTGAAAACACTATGTGGATGTTCATAAGAAGAATGGTAGACAATAGTATTTCGAAATTAAAAAGAGAATATTAGTGATTGTTACACTATATGACACTTTTAATGAATAGTTTTGATGTTTTAATGGTATATTTTGACTAATAGAAAAGATATTAATGTATTCATAAAATTGTAATACATGTACAAATATAAATAAATTAATTTCTAATAGAAATACAGACAGCAAGTACATAAGCACATATACACATCAGATTATTAATTTAGTTTATAAAATGTGATTAACATACACACACACACACACACACACACACACACACACACACACACACACACACATATAGTTAGCTCACATTAGCCATTCTCTTGGAAGGCTCAAATGATTGTTCTGATCCCACAGAAATGAATATAGATTTAAATTTTATTTTTCTGGATTTTAGACTCAATCTTTAAGAGGTGGCATGGAATATGTTTTGAAATTACAAAAAACATACTTTTTTTTTTTTTTTTTACTTAATGCAAGAAGAAAAATGGTAAAATAATTTCTATTGAATACAAACTAGATAATTTAGTTTTCTCCTGATATTCATGTGTCATTTAAACAGTGTTTCAAATTTTGTTTTTACTGCCTTTTCTATTTTAGTTAGGTGATATCTTTCAAAAATTACTTATTTTCTTCTACATAATTTATCTTAGATTTAGTCATTTACATAAATATTCATACAACAATGTAGATAATTATCCATGATCAGAGAATAAATTAGTGAACATACAATTAATATGATATAATATTTACATTTTTTACATGGTGATATAGTTCAATAGTGTTTAACATTTTATCCTTTTCTGAAGCATTTCTTTTTGTCAGAGGAATTTGATTAGCTTATTAACAAAGACTAAAATTATATGATGGCATTTTATAAATTAGAGAATCAAGAATATAAATTTGGAAATTTTAGTTTGGAAATTGATGTCAGTACAATAAAGTTAATAATGTAGCTACTCCTCAGAAAAATTGGAGACAAATTAAATTCCTACTGATAATGTGATCATGATTTTTAAAAAGTATTCAATGATATTAATAAATGTATAGGAGTAAAAGAACGTAATACCAAGTTTAGCAACATTGTCTAACTGTAGATACTGTTTTAGTAAGGCTCACAGCCACCCCAGCGTTGACCTGCTGGGCTCAGGTGATCCTTTCACCTCAGCTTTCCTAGTAGTCTTCCTGGTAACTAAAACTACAGGTTCATGCTACCACACTTGGCTTTTTTTTTGATTTATTGTAGAGATGAAGTCTCACCAAGTTGCCCAGGCTTTTTTCAAACTCGTGAGTGCAGGCAATCCCCTCATCTTGGCCTCCCAAAGTGCTGGGTTTATAGGCTTGAGCCACTATGCCCGGCCTAATTTTTTTATTTATTTATTTATCGTAGAAACGAGGTCTCATCAAGTTGCCCAGACTGGTCAAACCCCTGGGCTCAGGCAATCCTCTCATCTCAGTCTTCCAAAGTACTGAGATTACTGTCTTGAGCCACTGTGCCAGGACACTAAGTAACTTTTTAAATGTCACATGTTATAAATTTCAATGCCAAAATTAAATCTAGCTCTCACTGTCCATAGAGCTCATTGACTAAATTATTAAATTACATGATCATAATTATTACAATTACTTTCACAGCTAAAGTTATCTTTATGATTTTGACACCATAGGATCTTTATAAAAGTTTTAATGTAAATGTGAGTCACTAATTAAATGTATTTTAGAATATGAAATTACCACATGCTACTATTACTACTCTTCCATTTTATAGCACAAAAACCTTAATGATTAATAAATGTAAAATTGCCATAAAATTAGTGTGATATTTTTTCAATACAATATTTTAATTTTTTCTCAGGTATTCTAATGATATTAAAATATTTCTGTAGAATCTGACTCTTAAGGGAATTACTTTTAGTTATTAACTTCTTATTTTTCATGAATTTATTGCTCCAACTAAAAAGATTATGTCAAATGTAGTAATAATTTTTATATAACCTATTCTATTATGAGAATATTGTCTAAAACTATAAGGAAATTGGATTTTACATTGTTTGTCTGCAAATTGAACGTTATTACTAGCTCCTGAACCACCAAGCTTGACTATACCAGATATCTTGTTATTATATAAATCATTTTTAAATTTCTTAAGTAAAGTTGTCATAGAGCACAGTCTTACATCACATAGTTGCAGAGATGAGGAAACCAAGAGGAATCTACTCAGAATTGATACTGGCATAACCCCAAAGAGGCAGCAAAGAAAACCTAAGGCCACTGAATGCTCCATTTTATTAACTGAACAGGAAGTAACCCACGGGGAATTAAATTTCAAAATACTTCTGTGGATCTTCAAGGGAATGACATGTCCTACCGCAAAAGAGGTAAAACATTGAATCAATCTTTAATATTACTGTTCCAGAATGTGCTGTTGTGGTGCAGCGATATGGGAAAAGACCTAGCAATACTTATCATTCATGAGGATCAGAGCTAAAAGTCAGAATATGATATTCTAATATGAAATCTGAAGACTGATTTTATTTAAGTATTGTTAATTTTATAAACCTTGATCAACAAATCACAGAGCATTGTATTTACTGAAAATAAAAAGTTATATTTTGAGAGAAAGATCAGTATGGCAGACGCGCCTTTAGAAACTAGAATTTATTCATATGATTTTCTGTGATTTCAGGTTCTCTTGCATGTAAATCTTTTAAACAGAAGTTCCCTCTGTCCTTTCTCAGTGTTTCTATTTCTTTCTGTGCCGATTTACCATCAACTCAAAAGTCGTTGCTGAAATCCTGGGAATAATTTGCATTGTTTTGATGGCGTCTGTGTTAAAAACAATAGTTCTTATTCACTATAAGTATATTTTTGTGGTAATTTAAGATAACTTTTCATTTTATTTATTGTCAGTGCCTCTAAACATTTCATAATATCAGGAAAAAGTATTCTCATTTTAAAGGACATATTTACAATTTAAAGTACATATTTACATTAGAATGGCTATTTTGAATTTTTCAAAATGATAAGAAACAGATAATCATAGAGCAAATTTGTTAAAATTACATACATAAACATTGTATACTTTATTTCCATAATTCTAAGAAATGCTTTAGAAGACTGAATACTGTTTAGAAATACAAACTAATTTTTGAAAGTGGTTAAATTAAACACAGCAAAAGACGATAAAGTTTGAGGCTTTTAAAATATTGCTTACAAATTCTCATTATTTCATTAATTTTTCTTGAAATATCAGCTTTATTTCAGATTGTTTCTATTATAAATTTTACACACCTTGTTACGGTAAGAAATTAAGATATTATGGATATTTTAAATATTAATTTTTATAACAATTACTTTAATTTTCTAATTACTGTAATAGTAGAACCAAATAATTATTCTCTGATAGCTAGAAGTCAAAAAAGTACATAACGATTTTCAAAGTTCTGATATTAATACAATTTTATATTTTATCTCTATCTTAAGTTATCCAAAATGATAATAGATATTTTTGGAGGTAAATAATAAAATTAAGGCATGTGCTTGTAAAGATTATAGAAGAAATTCCCTTTCCCTCAAAAATAAGTAGAAATAATCATTTGAAATCATTCTACTCTCTTTTAGCCAGTAAGCTAAATTTCATACTGCTGTAGTATATGAGATAAATAATTTTACTATCCTAAAAAAGCAGTATTGCTCAGTAATTTTCAAGACCTATGTAGGGTGGAATGTTGTTTGTTGGTCTGTTTTATATATGAAGATGCTATTGGGGGATGGGAGGCTGCCCCTTTTCCATGCATATATTTATGAGTGAATGAGTTTTTGAAAGGATATGAACTAATATGTGAAGATGAATAGATGTGTTAAGTATATATATATATATATGTATGTATGTATGTATGTGTGTATGTATATATATGTTTTTATCTTTGCAAGTATGTAAATTAATTTTCATTTAAAAAATTCATATCACACAGAATAGTAATCTACAGTCTTTCTTTAGCATATTATTGTAGTTGTTGTCCAAATAAATGCTTTACATATTCCAACAGCAGTTATTACATTAGCAATAAAACAAAAACCTGGAATGAGAGTGTGATTACCTGTGCTTCTTTGAACACCAGTCTGCTTTATATAGATCCTTAAGAAGAAATGGTAAGATGTAAAGTGTTATGCTTTATTAAAGCTTATTTTAATCAATATTATACTTGGAGAAATCATCCACATGTTTGTACATATATTTGCTTTCTATGTTTTTCAAATCTGGGTAATATTCAGTTGATCAACATCACATTTTCTTTACATTTATATACTACTCATGCACATTAAATCATTTTCAGTTTTTACTATTCATGGAAAACCACACTTCTATAGAAGCTTTTATACTAAAACCAATTTTTCTTTTTAATTTTACTGTACATAAATAAAGCCAAGTATATCATGATTCTGTCTATTTATCACAAGGTGAATAGACTCATTCAATTCAATGGTCACAAAATAGAAGTTTGCAGCCCAGTAGACCTGCCCTCATGTAGGTCCTTGTCATTTTTTCAGCTTTCTACACAAACTGCTATCCTGATTTTAATGTTATAATGAAGCTTTGCTGTTTTTATGTTTATATAAATTTTATCACACCATAACCATTCATGGTTGTTTCCTTCCACAATCATATGCCTTGTATGAAATTAATCCATATTAATACAGTTAGATCCAGTTTTTTTAGTTTTCACGGCTGTATTATGTACATAGAATATTTAAAATTCTTTCTATTATATGTCTGTGGATGAGGAAGTGAGTCTCATGCCCTCTGGGACAAAGTGGCTATATGGATGGAACAATTGTAGTTCTTGTAGTCATAGGGGTCCTTAACTGATGTCCCTGACCTTCACTTATCTTGATGTCTGTGTAGAAGAAACATTTCTCCTTCTACCTCACCTACTCTGATGTTAGTGTAAACGAAGAAGCACTTTCATTGCTTACTTATTGTTAGCAGGTTTTCTGTTAAATTTCTCTTTCCAGTGGCTCCAGCCTTGTCTGGTCTTGCCGTCAGGACTCCCTTTCAATAAACAGAGCAGAAGTGAACTTACTTGAGCCACCTCTTATTGCTAGGTTCGGTGCTAAAAAACAGGAGTCCCAAGTCACTTTCTTCCCTTGTTTGGGAAACTTAAGATGCCCCAAAACTCCGTTTATTCCCAATCCTGTGATGCCAAGTCATTTTGCCTTTCTCTTTCCACATTTCAGAATTTGCCTTTGCTTGTGTCTTTTATTAGTTTTATAGCTTTTATTTGCCTATAGTAAAGAGTATTCGAAAGAAATGAGTATTTACTACCTGGTCTTGGAACACTGGTACTCAACCAAAATCAAATCAGATGAAAGCGGGGACTTCTCTGGTTAAAAATGGTGTGATATTACACTACAGTAATTTTCAGTTTCTTTCTTTCTTTCTTTCTTTTTTGAGTTGGAGTCTCACTGTGTCACCCAGACTGGAGGGCAGGGGCCGCTCCCGGCCACCGCAGCCTCGACCCGCTGGGCTCCGGCGATCCTTCCGCCTCAGCCTCCCGAGTAGCCGGAACTACAGGCATGCGCTACCACGCCCGGCTGATATTTTGATTTATTGTAGAGATGAGGTCTCGCTGCCCAGGCGGGTCTCGAACCCGTGGGCTCAGGCGATCCACTCACCTCAGCCTCCCAAAGGCGCGGGATTACAGGCTGAGCCACGGAGCCCGGCCGGTTTTCAGTTTCTATGCCATTTATTTTCTCAATGTTAACTCCTCAATTCCCTCCTAAACTGCCAACCCTCAGTAACATAATTTAAAAAATACACAGATTTAGTCACAATATCTGGAGAAATGAATATGCAGTCTAGAAATATTTAAATCCATTATGTTAGTTTTTTTCAACGCTGGTGACTACTAAATTCTATGAATCACAATTTTTCCTCCTAACTTGAGAAAAAGAATGAAACTACTATGTTAAACGTTAGAGTTCTTTTTCCATCAACAATTTTCAAAAGAAGGCATAAAAAAGGCCAAAGTATGAAAAATGTTCAATAACACTAATATTCAGAGAAACGCAAATGAAAACCACAATGAGACATCATCTTACAGCAGTCAAAATGGCTATCATTAAAAAGTAAAGAAAGAAGCCGGGCTCGGCGGCTCAGCCTGTAATCCCGCGCCTTTGGGAGGCTGAGGTGAG
>NW_007070589.1:11222-14104 GCF_000164805.1 Carlito syrichta
CACAGATATAAAAAATAAATCATGTCATTTGCAGCATCTGGATAGAACTGGAGGTCATTATCTTAAGAGAAATAATTTGGAAACAGAATGTTATTTGTTAATGGACATACCATATGTTATAAGTGGGAGGTAAATAAAGGATGCAAATGGACATAAAGAGTGAATTAATAGACTGTTGAAAACACTGAAGGTTGGGAAGGTAGGAGGGGAATGAGAGATGAAGAATTACTGATTGGTATAGTGTACCTTATTCAGGTGATGGCTGCACTAAAAGGTCAAAGTTCACCACTAGGCAATATATACATGTCATTAAAAAACGCTTGAACAACTTGAATTTACACACACAGAAATAGACACTCCGGAAACTGTACTTTTTAAAAATAATGTTTAACATATTTTTTGCTTAAAATTAAGGATCTCAAGAAAAATATACTATTTATACTTTCACAACCTAATGGTTATTTAAACTAAAATTTTTCATTTTCTGTTAGAAATTTCTGGTCTTTTGCATAAGTGAAGCATGGATTGGAGTCTCCTGTAGAAGCAGCGATTATCCATGAATGTCAAGAAGTGACTCAACATTCATGCTGGAGAAGTATTTTGGAGTGATGGGACATGAAGAAAGATTTTGAATGTCAGTACAATGTTGATATAAATATTCAATAATGGACTACAGAAGACCCCCTCATCCACAATTTCACTCTATGTGGTTTCAGTTACCCAGGAACAACCTCAGCCAAAAATATTCGTGGAAAATTTCCAGAAAAAAACAATCATGATTTTTAACTTGTGCACTGTTCTGAGTAGCATGATCAAATCTTTGGTAATATTGATCTGTCCCACCTCAAACATGAATCAGTGTTTTATCTGGAGTATCCATATTGTATATGTTCCTTGCCCATTCGTCACATATAGTCATATAATGATCAGATTCATTGTCACCTTAGTTTACTTAACAAGGACCTCAGATGCAAGAGTAGTGATATAAGCATATTATTATAATTATGTTAAATTATTGGATATTGTTAATCTCTTATGCCTACTTTGTTAGTAAACTTTACTATAGGTATGTATGTATAGAAAAACGTAGTATTTACTCATGTAGAAATTAGCACTATCCATGGTTTCAGGCATCCCCTGGGGTTAATGTCTCCCTCGAGGATAAGAGGGAACTACTGCATTAGGTTTTGTTTAATAATAAACATTACTAATACTATATTAAAATATAATTATTTGTTTTCATATTATTTTTTCTTACAATATATGAAAAATTATCTTTGTCTAGATTATCTCTCCAGAATAAAACAGAATTATGGCCTTTTCTCCATTACAGAATAACAGATTATTTCTGTTAAATGCAACTGTGCAAAGTTACACTTACAGGCACTTAAGTCAGGCAAATGTCTTCATTTGTGAAGTCAGATCTTCACAAACATGTATTTATAAACATAACCTTGGAATTCAAGCACCTGTGTTTGGAGTCTGTTAGGTAATTTTATATTTCAATAAATGGAATAATATTTTGTTTAAGTCTAAAAATGAATTATGTTGTTTGTTTTAGTAATGAAAATAAATTTTAAAATGAGTTACTGAAATATAATATGCACACCACCAAGTATAGATAGATATCACTGCTTTGGTTTCTGGATCTTTTTGCTGAACATTAGATTTGTAGCATTCAACCTTTCTAAAAGTTATATGTTATGTCACTGGGTTTGTATAAAATATGACGAGTAGCCAAATTCATAGAGTCAGAATACTGTTTGTCAAGACTTAAGGGAGGTTGGAATGGAAAGTGACTGCTAACTGCTACAAAGTTTCTTTTAATAGTGGTGTTGGTTGTCATTCTTGAATATATTATTTTTTTTATTTTTTTATTTTTTGAGTTGGAGTCTCACTCAGTCACCCAGATTGGAGTGCAGTGGCCACTCTAGGCCACCGCAGCCTCTACCTGCTGGGCTCTGGCGATCCTTCCGCCTCAACCTTTCCAGTAGCCGGAATTACAGGCATGCGCTACCACACAGGGCTGATTTTTTGGTTTGTTGTAGAGATGAGGTCTCGCTGCCCAGGCGGGTCTCGAACCCGCGGGCTCAGGCAATCCACTCATCTCAACCTCCCAAAGGCACGGGATTACAGGCTGAGCCACCGAGCCCAGCTATATATTGAAAATTTTAAGTGGATATTATTTAGACTATGCACATGACACCTCAGACAACAACATCAACAACAACAAAAATCCTCTGAATCTTTTTGTAGTTTATAACTGTAATGATTGTTTCACATGTACGTGTGAGATGTGCCTCCCTAATCTTATTAAGACCGGGCACATTATCCATCCGATGTCAAATAAATAATAACATTAAGGAAAAACTCTCCTGGGATTACATTTGTGACTGCGTTTAATATCTAACATAATTTTTAAAGACTAATGCTTTTTATAGTGTTGACTTCAATCAATAGCAAACTGTGACCTTCAATAGGTCAGGTTTTCTTTAATTTCTCTCTATCACATTTTGTATTTTTCAGTTTTGAAGTCATACAGGAATATAGATACTTTTCATTCCTGTATTTGTAAATGACAACTTTATTTCAAAATTTACTTTAGAAATGTATGTTGCTGCAGGTGAAAATACATAAGAAGTTTGCATGTTGATTTTATATTCAGTTGTTTCACTGTTTTATGAATAAAAACTATAATTTCAAGTATGGATTTTACATTTTCTATATTATTAGCTATTTTAACTGTAAATTTTCACACTTATGTTTTCTTTCTCTAGGTGCCATAATTTTCTTTCTTGATATATTTTCACTATTGAGGAGTTTATTTCTAATGTTAAATAGAAGGCACAATCCCGTGCCTCGGGAGGTTGAGGTGAGTGGAT
>NW_007070590.1:0-2626 GCF_000164805.1 Carlito syrichta
AGACTTCTTTAGGGTTGAAAGTTGGAAGGTGGCTTGGTGAGAGTGAAGGACAGAGTCTTTGGAATCCCTGTGGTTGCATAAAGAGACCAGAAAGTTGAGTGTGTTTAAGGCAGGAAGGGAAGATTGCTACCTTAATATTGGTTGTTATCATTATCATCTGTCTTGAGCCTCTGCGGTTGGAATAAAATATTTTTCTTTGGAAAAGAAAGCAAGGACATTTGGGCAGAATATAAGGAGTTAGAAGACGTTTGTCCTATCTCATTTACTGGATGCCATTTATTCTTTTTATAATATAACAAACATTTATTGAACAATTAATGTTAATTGTCTCTGGAGACACAAAGAAGGGCCCTCCAGGTAGCCTCAAGAATACTCTGGATAAAATAAAGTGACATATATGTATTATAAAGTGAATTTTAATGAAATCAGAATGGGATATAAAACAATTGGCCAAAAATGACAGAAATATATTTATTGCCTAACTCCTCTTCCACTTTTAAGATCAGAGTAATTTATATTTTTTAGTGTAAGGACCAAAGTTCCCAGTAAAGACATAGACTGGAAAATTAGGGTTCTTAGTCTTGTCCTTTGTGCTTATGGCTGGTAGGTCATTTTGAAATGGGGTTTTTGTTTGTTTTTTTCTCATCTCTGATAATCTGGTATCTGCTAAAACTCCTAGGTAACTAAAGGAAATACTGCAAATTAGCTGTTAAAATTTTACTTGTTTCCCAGAGCAGAAAGAGGCTTGTACAAGGCTGGAGAATTTTGTAGTGTGTGTTATGTGTCTTAATTTTCCTTTACTTTAAGAAAGGAAACTTGACCGGGCGCAGTGGCTCAAGCCTGTAATCCCAGCACTTTGGAAGCTAGGTGAGGGGATTGCCTGAGGCCACAGGTTCGAGAACAGCATGGGCAACTTGGCGGGACCTCATCTTTACAATAAATCAAAAAATTAGCTGGGCGTGGTGGCATGCACCTGTAGCTATGGCTGCTTGGAAGGCTGAGGTGGTAGGATCACCTGAGCCCAGTGGGTTGATGCTGGGGTGGCCATGAGTGTTCTACTGCACTCCAGCCTGGGCGATGGAGTGAGACTCCAACTCAAAAAAAGAAAACAGAGAAGGAACTTTGAGGACAATATGTACTTAAAATTGTTAAAATCAGTCTACACTTGGGGACCAGTATCTGTCATTAGGTTAAATGGGTTGAGTGTAATCTAACGGTTATCATTCTTCATATTTGCCAGAGAAAAGCTACTCAAGTATGAGGACAGAATATACTTTCTGAGCCAAGAAGTAGGTATAGACTGGTTTAATTGGGGATTTTCTTACTCCAGTAGAGAGATGTCTTTGACATTGTTCACAGAGCTTGGGGTTGTATTCTGTGATAGAGGTGTCAGGCCAGCAGACCAGATTGGTCCCTCAGAGGGAAACACTGCCGTAAACTTCTGGTTAAGAGGAAGTTCAGAGGAAGCGCACACTGACAGTTGGAAGGAACAAAGACCAAGCAATAGTCACTGGGAGTGAGATTTTAGGGACCCTGATACACGAGCAATCATAGGTTTGAAAGCTGGTTAAGCCCCAAGAACACTGAGCAAAGAGAGTAACGAGTTCTGTTTAATGGGTCCCAGTCCCCTTCACTTCTGAAGTCTCTGGTTGATGAATGATACTTTTGTCTAAAAGATCAGTACTTCTTGCCTGGCCACATTTCTCCCCACCCTTATCTTTTTTTGACTCCCAGGCAGCTGGTTTCTTTATCACCATGTTCTTCCTCTCCTCCTCTTGCTCCGTCTCTCCTCTTCTCACTTGGTAACATTTTCTCTTTCTTCTTTAGATGACCTCAGTGTCAGGTTTTTCTTTCAACTACAAAACAGACTCAAAAGTCCAACTCAGGTGAGAAACAGCAAGCTTGTTGTTGAGTTGGTGGTTTTCTGGTATACTAAGTAGGATGTCTCCAATTTGGGGATTATTGTGGCATGCAAAGTTAGTAACCATGGGAAGATTGGTTTCAAGACCTTCATGGATACCAAAATAACAGGATGCTCAAGTCCCTTATATAAAATGCTGTAGTATTAGGCCAGGTGTGGTGGCTCATGCCTGTAATCCCAGCATTTTAGGAGGCGGAGGTGAGAGGAATGCCTGAGCTCAGGGGTTCGAGACCAGCCTGGGCAACTTGGCAAGACCTTGTTCCTACAATAAATAAAAGTTAGCCAGGTGTGATGGCATGCGCCTGTGGTTCCAGCTACTCGGAAAACTGAGGCAGAAGGATTGCCTGAGCCCAGCAGGTTGAGGCTACAGTGGCAGTGAACGTGTACTGCATTCTAGCCTGGGCAACAGAGTGAGAATTGGACTAAAAAAAAAAAAGTTGTAGTATTTACATTTAACCTCTGCATATCTTTCCAGATACTTAGATTAAACATCTCTAGATTACTTATGATATTTAATACAATGCAAAGGCTATGCAGATAATTGTTATACTGTATTGTTTAGAGAATGATAACAAGGAAAAAAAGTCCATGTTCAGTACAGATCCAACCATTCATTTTTTCCAAATATTTTTGATCAGTGGTTGTTCCATTCCACGGATGTGAAATCCTTGGATGTGGAGGGCTATGTATCTGCAGCCATTGTGC
>NW_007070591.1:0-1266 GCF_000164805.1 Carlito syrichta
ATTTTAAAGATTTCTTTTCTTTTTTTTTCTCTTCTTTTTTTTTTTGAGTTGAGATCTCACTGTCACCCTGGCTGAAGTGCAGTGGCACGATCATGGCTCACTGTAACCTTGAACTCCTGGGCTCAGGAGATCCTTCTACCTCAGCCTCCCAAGTAGCTGGAACAACTGGCAAGCACCATCGTGCCTGGCTAATGGTTTGACTTTTTTTTTTTTAATAGAGATGAAGTCCCGCCATGTTGCCCAGGCTGGTCTCAAACTCTTAGGCTCAAGCAGTCCTGCCGCCTCGGCCTCCCAAAGTGCTGAAATTTCAGGTGTGAGCCACTGCACCTGGCCTATTGTAAATATTTGAATTCACATTCATTCTCATGAAAAACCTACAATGTTTTCAATGTCATTTTCTGTAAATTTATCCCTGAAGACACTGTGTCATTATAGGCAATTAGGGGTGCTAATGAAAGCCTTTGAGCCCAGTTAGTGAGTCATTGTTCTCATTTTCTCTGATAAGCTTTATGACAGGCACCACGAGTTTGCTTACTAATATTATTTGTTGTCTTGTGTTGCTGCCAATAAATATTTGGATGCAAGTGGTGACCCCACACCTCTCCTCCTTTCCTCAGGTCACCCGAGGCAACCTCATTTCATTATTTCTCCTGGGGATCCCTCCCAGAGCAATCTGAGGTGAGAGCCTGCCTGGCTCTGCCCTAAAGGAGCCCCAAGCCTGAGACTTGCATGAGACAGTCTCCTCTGGGGCGATTTACCTGCCCATGCCCCCTGTGATGACGCGTGGGCATTGCAGGGTGTGGCCTTACCCATTGTGGAAGGGGTAGTTCCACGTGCTATTGGCTATGAGACACTTCGGACCCTTGTTGATTGAGATGGCTGAGATGATAAAGGAGTATCCGGCACCCACAAATCCAACCACAGCGAATATTGTGGAGGTGAACATCTGGAAGACAAGAGGAGAGACAGCCACATTGCTCAGATGGTAGAGGACACAGGCGACAAACCTGACCAGCCTGTGCTGAGCATGGTGACTGCAGAAATCTCTGGGCTAGAAGCCAGTCTCTAGACTCAGTGGGGCTTTGGGGGCCGTCTTGAATGAATTTTGGTGTCTTGTGTTCCTTTCTTCACCACCATTTTCATGTCTTTTTCACCTGTTCAATGATGACTGAAATGCTGGTTTGATATCTTTAAACCATGGGGTTTGTATTTTTTTTTTTTTTGAGTCAGGTTACTCTGTTGCCCAGGCTGGAGTGCAGTGGCTTG
>NW_007070592.1:0-1310 GCF_000164805.1 Carlito syrichta
AACCCGCGGGCTCAGGCAGTCCACTCACCTCAGCCTGCCAAAGGCGCGGGATTACAGGCTGAGCCACCGAGCCCGGCTCTAAGTGTGGATTTATAACAGCTTTCCAGGTGATGTTGATGCCGTCAATTCATGGTGCTACACTTTGAGAACCGCTGGGCTACAGCCGTACTTCTCGATCTCGAATGGCAATAAACATCGCCTGGTGGCTTTTATCACCCTGAGTCAGTAGGTCTGAGGGAGGGCGTTGAGGGTCTACGTTTTTCAACGATCTCCCAGGTGATGCTGGTGCAGTGACCACATTTTGAGTGGCAAGGCTGGAGAAGTTGTCCTATTATCTAGCTATCCCAGACAGGTATGGAAGAGGAGAAGGAGTCGCTGGGATTCTTATCAAGGGCTCTTCCTTCCAGAGAAGCTGTTCCCATGCCCCTCAGCCACTGATAGTGATGGAGAGCAGTTCAAGCCGGCACTAAGCCCAGGGCATCAGTTCGGGAAGCCAAGGCCTTCCAGGGAGGGATCCGATGGGTTTAGTCGCCCTCTGGGTTGGACGACACAGAGGAAGGGGCCATAGGTCGTGAGATGGGGGACTGAGACCTGGGACGGTGTCAGGTCCGCATCAGAAAAGGCTGAGGAACACCTGACCTGAGACTGGTGCAGAATGTCCCAAGCACCAGCTTGCTTGGAAAAGAAAGAGAACGGTTCTAAAATTGGCCTTTCTTCTCTTGGGAAAGTCAGATTCTTTCCCTACCGCCAGGAGTCGGAGGGAGACTGGGGGTGGGGAGGGTGGACAGACCCTTGCACACACCACTACCTTCTACAACGGACGATTTTCCCTTGGGGCTTTGCTGAAAGCCAGTGTGTTGATCCCTGGCTCGGGCCCAGGCTGTCTGGGAGCCTGGACAGCCCCGCTTGACTGGAAAGGGGGGCACCGGGAACCAGCTCCTCCGTTGGGTTCCCAGCACCAGCCCTGGTTTTCTAATTATAACAGCCTCTCGCTCTCAGGTTGAACGTGCACTTCTCAAAACATTTCATTTACTCGTCATTCCTCTCCTCAACAGATATTTATGGGGTATGTGCAATGTGCATAGCATCGCATGTGTCCTCGAGGAAGCAGCTGGGAAACTAAGAGTGTTGCTGATCATTCCCCTGCAAGAAAAAGCAAATGGATGCCCTGGTATTCAGATGTCTTGTGTGCCCTTCCTCACAGCATCAAGACGTGTGAGGAACCAGGTGTGGTGGCTCACACCTGTCATCCCAGCACTTTGGGAGGCAGAGGCAAGAGGATTGCCTGAGCCCAGGGGTTTGAGACCAGC
>NW_007070593.1:0-2505 GCF_000164805.1 Carlito syrichta
TTTTTTTTTGAGACTATTGTGAATGGGATTGTGCTTTGCATTTGGTTATCTGTTTGTTGTTGGTATATAAAAATGCAACTGTCTTGTGCATGTTGATTTTTTTACCCTGAGACTTTGTCAAAAGTCATTTATCAGTGCTAGGAGCTTTTTGTCAGATTCCTTTGGGTTGTCAAGGTATAGGATCATATGATCTGTAAATAGGGATAGCTTAATTTCCTTTTTTGCTATTTGGATACCCCTGATTTTTTTCTCTTGCCTAATTGCTCTAGCTAGGTCTTCTGACACTATGATAAACAGGAGGAGTGTGAGTGGGCACCCTTGTCTTGTCCCTGTTTTCAGGGGAAATGCTTCCAACTTCTGCCCATTGAGCAATACGTTGGCTGTGAGCTTAGTGTAGATGGTTTACTTTTTGTGCAATGTTTCTTCTGTGAACAAGTGTTCAACGGTTTTTATAGAGAAAGGATGTTGGATTTTGATTGTATCTTTTGATTATATCTAATGATATAATCTTGTGGTTCTTGTTTGTATATCTGTTGATGTATTTGATTACATTTTATGGTTTTGTGGATGTTGAACCAGTCCTGATTCTTGAGAATAAAAGCCTGCTTGGTCGTGGTGGATGATTCTTGAAATGTGCTGTTGAATTTGATTAGTTAGAATTTTTTTGAGAATTTTTGCATATATGTTGATCAAGGAGATTGGCCTGTAGTTTTCTTTCCTTGTTGAGTCTTTGCCAGGTGTGGGCATTAGAGTGATGCTAGCTTCAAAAAATGATTTGGGGAGGGATCCATCTTTCTCGATGGCCCAGAATACTTTCAGCAGGATTAGTATTAGCTCCTCCTTGTATGTTTTGTTGAATTCCACTGGGAAGACATCTGGTCCAGGGCCTTATTTATTTATTTATTTTTTGTAGGCACTTTCTTTTGATGAAGTCAAAATCCTAAGTTGTTTTTGGTCTTTTTAGGAATCATTTTTTTTTTCAACTTTGGGAGGCTGTGTAATTCCAGAGAGTTCTCCATTTCATTAAGGTTTTTGAATTTATTTCCATACCAGTGTGCATAGTAATCTGATCATCTTTTGAATTTCTTCTGGGTCAGTTGTAACTTCATCTTTTGCATTTCTAAGCGGTTTTTTTTGTTTGTTTTTTGGTTTTTCCTTTCTTTTTCTTAGTCAGTCTGGCTAGGGGGTCCATCTATCTTGTTTATCTTCTGAAAGGACCAGTTTTGTTTTGTTAATTTTTTCTATGATACTTTTGGCTTCCATGTCCTATAGTTGGGATTTTATTCTGTGCTTTGGATTCTTCAGTTGAAGTTAGTGTTTTGATGGTCTTACCATTTCAGTTCTTTCAGGTGTGACTTTAGTCTATTTGTAGTATTTCTGTTTCTTTTTTAAAAATATGTGTATGTAGAGCTATACATTTCCCTCATTACTGATTTCATGGCATCTCAGAGATTCAGGTAAGATTTTTGTATTCAGTTGTTTCCTGGAATCTTTTAATTTCTGTCTTGATTTCCCTGTTGACCCAGGAGTCATTCAGTAGTGTGTTATTTGTTGTCTACATCTTAGTGTGTTTGGGGAGAGTCTTGTTGGTAATGATATTTGTTTCTATTCCATTGTGGTCAGAGAAGATGCATGGAAATGTTTCAATCTTGTGGAATTTGTTTAAGCTTGACTTGTGGTCAATCTTGGAGCATGTTTTATACAATGATGAGTAGAATGCATGTTCTGTGGTTGTTGGGTGAAGTGTTCTGTAGATATCTATTAAGTCCATTGGGTCAGGCCAGGCTCAGTGGCTCAGTCTGTAATCCCAGCATTTTGGAAGGCCGAGGCAAGTGGATTGCCTGAGCCCACAGGTTCAAGACCAGCCCAGGCAACTTGGCAAGACCTCATCTCTGCAATAAAATAAAATCTAAAAATAGCGTGGCATGGTAGCACACGTATGTAGTTCTGGCTTCTTGGAAGGCTGAGGCAGAAGGATCACTGGAGCCCAGTAGGTCAACACTGGGGTGGCCATGATCGTGCATGCCACTGCACTCCAGCCTGGGTGAAGGAGTGAGACTCCAATTTTAAAAAAAATTCCATTGGGTCAAATGTCAAGTTAAGGTTCCAGATGTTCTTGTTGATTTTTTGCCTCAATGATCTATCTGGAGATTTGGGGGAAATGTTTAAATTCCCAGTTACAATAGTGTTAGAATCAATGAACTTTTTTTGTTTGCTTGGTAGTTGCTTTATAAATCTTGGTGCTCCTGTATTGGGTGTGTATACATTCAGGTAAGATGGAAATTTCTTGTTGATGGATTGAGCCTTTTAACATTATATAGTATCCTTCTATATCTTTAGATGTTTGATGGCTTGAAGATTTTTGGTCTGATATTAAAATTGCAATTCCTGCCTTTTTTGTTTTCTATTTGCTTGAAAGTTTATTTTCCATCCTCTAATTTTGAGCCTGTGGGTGTCCTTTGTCATGAGGTGTGCTTTTTGGGTGTTTTTTTTTTTTTTTTTTTG
>NW_007070593.1:2767-5346 GCF_000164805.1 Carlito syrichta
CTCACCTCAGCCTCCCAAAGGCACGGGATTACAGGCTGAGCCACCCAGCTCGGCTATGAGGTGTGTTTCTTAGAGGCAGCATATTGTTTGGTCATAATTTTTTATCCAGTTAGCAATTCTGTGCCTTTTCAGTGGTGCATTTAATCCATTCATATTCAGGCTTATTATTGAAATGTGTGAGTTTGTCTCTGTCATAGACTCTTATAATTTTGTTGTGTTTTCTTTTAACTTTTGCATTAGTATGCATGTGTATTTTCAGTTTTGTAGGTATGTCAAATGTTCCATTGGCTCTGTGTTTGCCTGCACTCTTGTGAAGTACATGGTAGTTCTTTTTTTTCTATGTTTAATACCTTCTTAAGCATCTCCTGAAGGGCCACTTGAAGCAGCATACTCAGTTAGGGACTGGATGTTTGAATGTCTGAGAAGGATTTTAATTTTCCATCACTGATGAAGTTTAGCTTAGCTGGGTAGAGAATTCATGGTTGGAATGGTCTCTGAGAACTTTGAAGACTGGACTTCAGTCTCTTCTAGTCTGTAGTGTCTCAGCAGGTAAGTCTGATACTATTCTGATTGGTCTTCCATGGTAGGTAATTTGACCTCTTTCTCTCACTCCCCTTGGGATATTTTCTTTTATACCTACTTTGTGTAAGCAAATTACCATGTGTCTAGGGATTGGTCTGCTAATTTGTTGCCTTGCAGGGATTCTCTGTATCTCTTGTGTTTAGCTGATCATGTCTCTGATGAGATGAGGAAAATTTTGTTGGATAACCTCATGTAATGCTTGTTTCAAGCATTTTCCTTTCTGCTTCAGGCATACTAATCAGGTGTAAGTTTGACCGCTTCATGTAATTGCATACGTCTTGAAAGCTTTGTTCTTTCTTTTCTTCATATGTCTTTAACAGATTGGGTTAATTTCATATTTTGGTCTTCAAGCTGTGAAATTCTTTCTTCTGCTTAGTTGATTCTGTTTTCCATGCTTGTCAGATTGTTGTTTATTTCTTGGATGGAGTTTTATGACCAAAATCTCTGTTACAAGCTCCTTCAATGTTGCTTCTTGTCTTTCTTGTGCCTAATTCACCCTTTCTATCCATTCCCTAATCTCTGGATCTTTGGAAGGCCACTCATGTTTGGTATTTATTGTTTGGGCCTAAGGTTTGCTGCTTCCAGTGCTGTCTCTTTGAGACTCTGGGGTTTACTTGTGATCTTCCATTGAATTTTTTCTTATTTGTGACAGAGGCCCTTCCTTTTTACTTTTTTTCATTATTTATTGATAGAGAAAGAAGATGCAACCTCTGTTGTTTGCTCAGTCACCTATCCTTCTCAGATCAGGGCCTCCAAATTTGTTCTATTTTGAAAAAGGGCTTGGGGGGGAGTCTGTGCTGTCTTTTTGAGGTTTGGGATTTGAATAAGGTGTAATGGGGGCTAATTTTCAGAAGCTACCTGCAGACCACAATGTTTGCTGACTGAGGTGTGGGCCCTCTGGGACCCACTTCCCACCACCTCACAATATGCCCATATAATGGGAATGTATGTGTATTCCCTGGGTACAAAACAACAAAGGAGAAAGCAAAAGAACTGAGAAAAAGAGAAGGGAGAAGAAAATACAATGAATAGAAAGAAGTAGAAAAGGAAAAACAGACAGACAAACCCATAATGAAAAAACCAAAACCAACAAAACACATTTATATTCACCCTCATATATACCTTCATGTAAAAAAAAGAAGGAAAAGAAATAAAACAAAAAACACCCATATATACACTGAATATATATATGGCAAGAAAAAGGAAAAAAAAAACTTTTGTGATCTTTGAGCACTCTCCAGTGGCAGTTTCTGAAACTTCAGGTTTCTTTTTTGCTGGCCTGACCCCAACACCACTGTTCTTGGCTCACAGTCAAAGGGAGGGGGCTCCAATTATTTGACCCACCCCCTGCTCACCAGGCAGTTGGGCAGAGGTTTTGTCTGGCCATTCTATTGCCTCAACAGATCCTCCTGTGTCCAACTCTGTCCTCATGTGCTTATCAGGCTGTTCCCTGATGGGTCAGATGCCTTGCAGACTGCTTGGGGAAGTGGGTTGAATCAGTTCAACACTCACCCCTAACCATCTGCTTTGGGCTAGATCTTTCTCCTGCAATTACACCTGTAGTCAAGTGATTGATGCAGTGTGGGAGATGGGGTGACTGAGATTCTGCACCAGCCTTGTCCCTTCAGGAATAATGCACCTAGGGTGCCCTCTCTGGGTTAATGGTGATTAACCTCAGAGAGATGCAGGATTCACCCCTCAGTCTCAGAAGGCAGCACTTCTGCTCGAATTGGCAAGCAGGAATACATCTCTGCCAGGGTTCCAGGACAAAGGCGGTGATGGCGCTCATGTGTTTTCTCCCCTGTTGGGACTCAGAAACAGATTCCCTTGTTGCACTTTCTCTGCAATCCCTGATGCCAGTGTCCAACCTGGTGCCAATGACTGTGGTGGTTGGCCAGATGCCAGATACCAACCAATGACTGATCCCCACCACTTTCTTCTGAGTAGGTCCCCAAAATGGTGCCTGCCTCTGAGCTGTGACAAGTATTGGAATCTGA
>NW_007070593.1:5439-8058 GCF_000164805.1 Carlito syrichta
CACACACACCCACTTGCACACACACTTGCATGTAAGTCCGTCCTTATGTATACTCATGTTTATGGAGACTCACACACTTTGGCTGACTCTGTCACATTTTGAAATCCCCCCAGCACAGTGGGTCATAGTGGCTCCTCCTCCAGCCTCCAGGCATTTTTTCCCATTCTATTTTCCTCCAGACTCTGAGCTGCCTGGGGAATTTGAGACTAACTTGCCCCTCCTGATATCCCCCACTGCCTGGGTATTTTTTCCACCTATTCAATGTGTGGATATCTTATTATCACTCTTGACTCCTTCCTCCTTCTCTTTTTATGGCAGGTGTAGAATTTGGTTAGGGAGGAAGAGGTAATCATGTGTCTAAAATTGACTATCTAATTTTTATTTAATAGATTATTATTTTTTACAATTTTTTATGTAGTTCATACTCACATTTTTAAAAAGTTCCATGGACATAGAATAAATATAATTATGGCATGCTTTAAGCCAATTATAATTCCAAAAAACACATTCCCATATGTCATAGTACATAATGTTGAAATTCTGAAATATCAAAGTTCCTAAAGTCTACACACTCCAAAATCAAAATTCTGAAAGATTTAGATTTTAAGGAGTTTGATTTTTCTGGATTTTAACATTCAGGATTTTAATCTCTTGGGATTGTGATTTTTCAGGATTTTAGACATTTGGAATTTAGACATTAGGGATTTGATATTAGGGGATTTTAATATTCAGAAATTCAGTGCTTAGGATTGTGTCTTCCAGGATTTTACTTCCATTTTATACCCATTAGGTAGAGCCTCTTGTTTGTTATTGATAATAATACTATATCTTATTTTGTTGTATTATTGACATTTTCCATATCATCTTCTCTTTCCCCTTTTCTGATCTCACAAGGTCCCTCCTGTGGCCTTGGTGCTGAATCACACTCTAATATCAGTATTGACATGGTCACTGTTAGTTTTGCCTTTATTCCTTTCTCCAGTATATGACTTTCTTTGTGTCCCTTTCTTGACTCTATGTGGAAGACCTTGAAGTTTTTTCTCCTTTGTGGTGCTGTCCACCTTCTGATTCCTAAAACAGGTTTGGGTTTCCAGATAGGAGGAATGTTCTGGAAACAGCTGACACAATTATGAATCCTAGGTTGACCTTTGGGGCCTCAAATGTATTTAAAAGTGTGTGAGCAAGGAGAAAAGAGTAGACCCTGTGTGAGGGGACTTTAGAGGACAGATACTTCTGGGGCAGTGAAATAATCATCTGGAGACAAGGAATATACACATAGGATATATATTCCAAATATGGGAATTTTACAGAAGGTTTTGACTGGATTCCAGGATTCACAATGAGACTTTGGGGAGAGGTGTAGGACTGAGTCAGTACAAAAAGGTTGAGGTCATATGTGTAAACACGGGTGGGAGGTCATCAGGACCCAGCCTGGTGGAGTGCCAGCGTGATGGGCAGTCAGCTCTCAGAGAGCTCTGGCCCAGGACCAGCAGAGCCCTGTCCTAGGCAGAGGGTGTGACCTGCAGCCCCAGAGACATTTGGTGTGCTAGGCGTTTGACTGTCCCTGGGTTCCTTCAAAACTCTGGTTTTGCAGCCCAGAAAAAGAAGAGGAAGAGGTGAGGGAGTGAAGGGCATTTGAGGAAGAGGGACCAGGGACCTGAAAATAAAGAAATGAAGTGACAGGTGAGCAAGATTTACAACCCATCTCTTCAGGAACAGCAGCACTTGGGTGGCTCTTCTATAGCTACACATTCAAGTCTCTCTGTGCATTGTCCAACTGACCCCATAAAACAACACTGTTCCATTTCTGCTATAGTTCTTTTAATTATTTTTCATTTTATTTTAATTTCAAGGTGTACAGGCATAGATTATAAAGGTATGTGGTGCAATACTGGGGTTTGGACTTCTGTTGAACCTGTCAGCCACACAGTCAACATGGAACCCATTGATTCATTTTTCAATTCTTGCCTCTCTCCCTCCTCTTTAGTTGTCCCCACTCTCTGTTGTCTCTGCCTTTATGTCCAAGTGAACCCAGTGTTTAGCTCCAACTTATAAGTGTGGACATGTAATATTTGGTTTTCTGCTTCTGCATTAATTCACTTAAAATAATGGTCTCCAGCTGCATCCATATGGCTGCAAAGGACAAGACTTTGTTCTTTTTTATGGCTGCATAGTATTCCATGGTATATATGTACCACATTTTCTTTATGCAGTCCACTGCTCTTGGGCACCTGGTTTGGTTCCGTGACTTTGCCCTTGTGAATAGCACTGCAATTAACATGCAAGTGCAGGTGTCTTTTTGATAGAACGGTTTGTGTTCCTTTGGGTATGTACCCCTTAGTAGAAATCCCCCTTTTTTTTGGAGAGGAGCTGAGATGGTGGTCCACGAGGAAAGGGAAAAGTTGGATATCTAAAGGGAGATCTCAGCAGAGTAGGGAGGTTTTTGGTTGCTAGGTGAGCAATCATCACACAATCAGGACTTGAAGTGTTCCCAATCTCAGCTTGGAGCTCAGGAGGGATGAAGTCCAGATGTGGTTTGGTCCTCTGCTCAGATCTCCCCTGCTGAGTTGAAGGTCTTGGCCAGCTGCTTCCTCCTCTGAAACTCAAGGTCCACTTGCA
>NW_007070593.1:8173-12799 GCF_000164805.1 Carlito syrichta
AATGCACCCCTGTCACAACTATCTTCTTTGACAGACACCAGAACATTGTGGAACTCATGGACTAAACATGATTTCTGTACTCAGTGGTCCTGGGTACCAGCTCCAGGTCTGAAAGTCACATGTATACTCTGAGTGTCAAAAAAGAGGGCGATCCTATGACCTCCCTATGACAGCACTTGAATAAATAGAGGCCAGTGAGAAAATGTAGTGGCTCTAGGGCCCCTGTTTGACAGGATTCAGGCCTCATGCCCTCCCTGAGTCCAACTCCAGTGCTCCCCACACCAGCTCCCACTGCCCCCAAATGTCACTTCACTTAGCCATCATGACCATATAAGTATATAAGAAGCCTCTGTCTGGATGGATGTGCAGTGGTGAGGTGTATGTCATGTCCCCGTTGATTGGACACTTATTTCCTGGGAATGGATTTGACATTAAAACTTACCATAGAGCTCAGGAAAATGGCTGAAATAGAAGAATCAAACCACGGAGCCCCATACACTGAAAAAGGAATGTTTCATCAAATTGAAGTTGTGTGATTTTAAGAGAAAAAATGAGACCCACCAGGAATGAAGCTCCCTGTTGGGCAGAGATAAGTTTAGAGAAATCAGAATACCTGATCTTGGTAGAAAGGAGTGAGAATACCCCTTGTGAGAGCCCAGGGGCCACTTACCTACCCCAGCAGAACCAAGGCTTGGACTGAGGCCAGGCAGAAGCTGCCATCCCAGAGCTCTGTGACAGCAGGGCCAGGCCCCTGTGCACAGCAAGGGCATCTCTGAAGCTGGAGCATGCTCTTCCTGCAAGATAATGCGAAGAGATCACTTGCTGGTTTTGCAATACTGGATACAAGGAGAATGCCCAAGAGAGGTCCACAGAGATAGAAGATGGTCAGGGGGCCAGGAGACCTGCCCCATCCCCATATCCCAGCTGTAGTCATTGACGGGAATGCAGGAGCTGGCTAGGGTGATGAGCGGGTGATGATGTAGCCCCTCATGAACAAGAGCAGTGAGTCGCATTGGAAGCGACCGTGGGATGAGGCGGGGACTTGAATATGTCACTCATCTACAAGTTTCACATCAGAATGACCAGTCTGGGTCGAGAATGTCCTTTTTTTAAAATTTATGGTCAAGAATTTTCTTGCTGTTTTTACACCAACAATGCTCACTATGACTTGGGCCCCAAATCTAAGAAGGGAAGGGTGTCAGAGGGCTTCCCTCTGGGAGGAGACTTCAAGATAGAACGTGTGTGTGTGTGTGTATGTGTGTGTGTGTAGGGGGTGCTTGATTAGGCTGATCAGTAAAAGTCCTTTGAAGAGGAGCCCCTGGTTAAAGTCGGTAATAACATTCCACATGATGGTGAGAAGAGCAAGTGCAAAGACACTGAGGAAGGGAAGGGGCTGAAGTGTCTCCAGCTTTTACTTTGCTCAGGCTCTGTAAATGGGAGCGGGGTGGGGGCAGTAGTGGAACTGGTGAGGGTTCTGGACAAGACTTCCTAAAGGGTCATTGCTGAATGAATCCCTCTCCTGTGCTCTGCTAGGCGAGTTCCACCCCAGTCCCAGGAAGAAATTGGAAGGAGAGGAAACCACCACACCTTGAATAATTGGGAGAAAGAGAGAAAACAGGAAAAAATGAATAAGCCTTTGAGTCCCTCCCTAAGAAAGGCTGCTGTCCACGTTCTGATGCCTGACTAGCTTCTTGGTGGGGATTTGCTTCCTTTAACACAGAATGTTCTCCCTGGGTATTTTCAGCCCAGTTGGTCAAACACCACTCAGGGCCATCACTGGAGAGCCTCATCCAGGAATTGGAGAACTTGCCACATTTTTCTGGTCTCTAGAACAGTTTATGCTCAGGAGGGGTCATGTTCCTTGAATGCTTTGTAGAACTTGCTTTTAAAATATCTGGGCCCGCTACTGTTTGAAGAACACAATCCAGAATGTTACCATTTTACTTATCTGATTTTTCAATAAAGGTGTTTAACTTGGAGGATGCAAAGATTCTGTGTCAATGGTTTTAGCAGGAGATGTAAATCTTTCTGTTGTTTTCTGGGACAGGGTAAGAGAACTGAGATTTTGTTAGGTTTATCATGGGAGTTCTGTGTCCTTCATCGCTTTAAGCATGTAAGCCTAGATCTTGCTTACATGGAACTTGTTCTCGCTTCAAACATAAACTTCTTTAGTTTTAGCATCTGATGATTCCTCCGTTTTGGAGACCCAACTTCAGAAAGGGTATGAACACGTTGTAGTTGATAATTAGAATGAGAAAAAAATCACAATAAATTAGAGATTTTAAAAAGTTGACCAATACCATACATATGATCAAGTGTGGACAAATAGCATTATCTTATTTAAGTAGTTATCTGAACTCCATCCCTACAGTAGTTTTATCTATAATGTTTTTGCTGCATACTCTTCAATCACTTCTTCATGTGACAACAATTTTATAATTTTATCCTGTTGAAAGAGTAGACACATACTTTAGCTTTTCCTCTGCTTAGCTTGAAATTTGTTTTGTTTTTTGGTTTTGGTGGAGTTTTTAATTTTTTTCTTTCTCTTAATTGTACTGTCATGAAACTATTTAGGGTTTTCCTTGTCAAGTCTGGGAAAATCTTTGTCCAATGTTTTCATTTGTGTATTGTAAAAATTCAGAGCACTAACATTTGTATTTTGTGCAGTATCTAATTTTATTCTCTCTTTAGCTAACTTATAAACATATTTGTGATTGGCATCCTCATTATAGTGGCTTATAATGTATTTGATGTCATCTTCAGTCATGTCAGTGTTTCATATAAATAAGCAGAAATTTTTAATTTTTCAAAAATATTGATGTGACTCACTGTTGCGCATTAATTGGATTGCCAAATACTTTATGAATTTTAATTATTACGATTAGAAATGTATTTCCTTTCCTTAATGAATTCTGCCATTGATGTAATTTTAAAATTTTGCTGCAATATTCATCTCAATATCAGAACAATTTCTATCAAATCTATAGATTATTTTATCATGTTTATTTCAAGTTCTATTAGTTTTATGAAGTTTCTCTAAATTCTCCTAAAAATAAATTTTCAAAATTATTTATTCATTTTGTATTGACTAATAAAAATGATATATATTTATGGTATACAGCTTTATGTTTTGATATAGGCATACAGGGTAAAATGGGTAACGAGCTAAGTAACAAATACATTACCTCATATTTGTATTTTTTGTATTATGAGAGAAGTCAAAATCTCCTGTCATAGCAATTTGGAAGTATACAGTGCATTGTTATTCTTTTAGTCACCATGTTATACAACAGATCTCTTGAACCTAGTTCTCCCGCCTAGATGAAAGTTTGCGTTATTTGCCTTCTTCTCCTGACCCCCTTCCCCTCACCCCATCCACCGTTAACCACCATCCTGCTCTCTGCTTCTATGAGTTTGATTTTTTTATATGTCACATATAAGAATGATCAAAGGAGGTGTTCTTTATTTATATTCAATCCAAGAGCCTGCATTTTCTTCCTTTTTCATTATAATGTTCAATAACATATTTTCAAACTCAATTCAAAAGGCAGTGTGTACTTTTCAATAGACTTATTGTATCTTGCCTGGGTTCAGGGTTCTCTCCTGATTTTTATAAATCTATTTTAGCATTCTTAAAATATTGACCCCACACTGTAAGGATTGAACAGCCTTACAGGTGGGCAGATTATCTCATTGTCATTAGATTATTTAAAGAATAATACCAGGAGACATGTGAGTTGAATATATTCCATGCTTTACAGTTTAACGTGAGAGTTAAATATATTCCACCTGTAGCAAGATGTGCAGGCATTCCCAGGGCTGCTGGCCCAGTTTCATTATGTTGCAACTCAGGCTATTAACCTCATGGGGCACTTGTGCTTCTGAAGTGGGTGCAGCTCCCACCCTCACCTCCAGGACTAGCAGTGGCTAGTTAAGAGCAACCGCAAGTGTTTTTACTTCATTGAGTAAAATTGCAGATAAATGGGAAAATGTTTACCATTTCTAATTATGTATCCTGTATTGGGAGCAATGCATAGTGCTTGGCACCTGCTCAGTGGTCACCATTCAAAGTAAAAACTACCACCATGAAGATGAATTGGAAACTTATTTTATTGATCAGTGTATTTTGTACTTATTTTCATTGATTTTATTTTATCTCAGACAGTGCTTTAGTCTTTATTTTTTCTTGCAAAGATACATTTCCTGATACTGAGGAAATGTCTGGAAGCTGTAGTCTGTGATTTGAGAATCCTAATTTTCTGTGCTTGTCTAAAATGTTAATATCCACATAATAGTTTCTAATGCCATAGACTTAGCCACACCAACTCTTCAATACTTGTGTAGAATGAATATGAATTGAGTATTATTTATGAATTCTCCTCACCCTTGATCTCAACTATCTTGCTTCCTATTTTATATTGAGAACTGAACCATCAGAAGACATCCATGTCTCCTCCCAAAGCTACTCACAGCAATCTCTGTGCCCTGACTCTGTCCACCCTCCTGTTACTATAGATCAACTGTCCACACTCCTATCCAAGGTCACACACTCCTGCCCCCCTTGTCCCTTCCTGTCCCTCCAAAGACATTCCACCAAAAGCTCTTCCCACTCACCTGTGTCATCAG